>NC_035435.2:114317234-114493530 GCF_002127325.2 Helianthus annuus
CCATCCTTCTTCTTGACAAACAAAACTGGAGCTCCCCAAGGCGAGAAGCTTGGTCGAATAAAACCCTTATCTAACAACTCTTGAAGTTGTGTTGATAGTTCTTGCATCTCAGACGGGGCAAGTCTATAAGGTGCCTTAGCCACAGGCGCGGCGCCTGGAACTAAGTCGATGCGAAACTCCACTTGCCTCTGAGGCGGCAAGCCAGGCAAGTCTTCTGGAAAGACTTCCGGATACTCCCTTACGACAGGGATGTCTTCGATCTTCGGCTCAGCAGCCTTTTTATCCACGATGTGTGCTAGGAAAGCAACACATCCTTTCTTCAGACACTTTCTTGCTTTCAGACAGCTGATAATCCGCAACGGCGTCTCACGCTTCTCTCCATGAACAACAATGGTCTCACCATCGTCGGTCGAAATACGGATAATCTTCTCGTGACAAACAATCTCCGCCTTGTTACTTGCTAACCAATCCATCCCTACTACCACGTCGAAGCTTCCCAACTGGACTGGTAGTAGATCGAGAGCAAACTCACGCTCTCCTAACTCGATTACGCAACCTCTAATCACTTCATTGGCTTCTACTAACTTCCCATTAGCTAACTCGATTGAATAAGGAATATCTAACTTACTAGCGGCTAAACCAAGCGTGTTCTTAAATTCTAGCGATACGAAGCTATAATCGGCACCAGTATCAAACAAAACAGACGCATAGCGTTGGTTTACAGGGAACGTACCAGTAACGACATTGGGATCCTGGCGCGCTTCCCTGGCCTCCATGTTGAAAACTCTTCCACGAGCTTGGGTCAATTCCGGGCAGTTCCTTTTGAAGTGCCCTTGATCTCCACAGTTAAAACATCCGGGCCTCTGCCCGTTTCCACCATTGTTCCCAGCCTGGTGGTTTCCCTGGTTTCGGTTCACGGTGCCTGCTTGGTTAGCACGGTTTCCATTTCCTCCTTGATTTCCTTGTGGGCGGTTCCCATTACCACCACGGTTGTTTCTATTCCCATTTCCTCCTTGGCCTCCCCGGCCAGCATTAGCCCAACAGAAATCTCTCGTATGTCCAGTCTGCCCACAAGACTCACAAACCCTTAGACTGCAGCGACCAGAATGATGTTTTTGACATGAGTTGCACTTGGGCTGTGCACCCATATATCCCCTGCTCTTCTTTCCACCACCAACTGAATCTTGAGTTGGTGCATTCGATTCTCCCTTCTTGACCACCGTCCCGGTGCTTTGCTTGAAACTTGAAAACTTCCGCTTATTACCACTAGATGACTCCACATGAGTCTCCTTTCTCTTGGGTTCAATCTCATCGAACTTGTTTAACCGAATCGCTTCTTCAGTTAAAGCCACACTCAGATCGATGGCTTCTGTGATGGTTGCGGGTTTGGAAGAAGTCACCATACTGATTATCTGAGGAGCCAATCCCCAGATGAAGCGCTCAACCCTCTTAAACTCGGGTGTTACCATATAAGGTACCACGTGAGACAGATCGTGGAATCTCTGAACATATTCCGCTATCTTCGACCCTTCCATCTTTAAGTGCCAAAACTCAGTTTCAAGCTTTTGAATCTCCGCGCGAGAGCAGTACTTCCTTCGCATAAGCTCCTTCAATTCGGCCCAAGACAGGGCGTAGGCGGCAGCTTCGCCTAGAGTTTGCACTTGAAGGTTCCACCAAGATAGGGCTCCATCTAGAAACAGCCCTGAAATGTAAGTGACCTGCTGGTCGATCGCACATTTGCTCATACGGATGGTGGAATCAGTCTTCTCTGCCCAACGAACGAAGGCAACAGCACCGCCCGTGCCGTCGAAGTTTGTGGGCTTACAGTCCAGAAACTGCTTGAAGGTGCACCCATGAGTGGGATTCTGGTTGCCATTGCCGTTGGAGCTACTCCAGCTGGGTCCTCCCTGCGATGCAGCATACTGAGCAATCGCGGCAGCAATGATTCCTTGCAGTTCTTCTTGAGTCGTGGGCATCGGCTGTGGTTGACGTCTTGGTGCCATTCTCTAAAGGTGCGTACGTCGATTAGGCCATAGAAATCATACGTATATAGTAATAGTAATAGCATATAACATCTCATGTTATCAATATATCACACACAACATCCCATGTCCAACATCCCATGTCCAAATATAAAAATAATCAATCAAGTAAATCAGATATGATGAGAATGCGGCGATTGCATATATATCAAGACCATAAGCATAGTAAGTGTGTTAGTACATCCATCAATCACATAGGGGTTACATCACCCCTGTACAAAATACATCATATCAGTGTTACATACAGACAATACATCACAGGTATCAACAAAAATCTGTGTGGTCAAATGGTCTTCAAAAGCTGTGCATAACAATCGCGGCTGTCTCACCGGTGTCTACCCTGGTATCGTCGATGATCTCTAGAATGGTGGTGGTGGTGGAGGATAATGTAGGCGGCGAAAGAGAAGCCAATCCTCCTCCAAGGCCTGCTGGGTGCGGATCACGGATGCAATCTGCTGCTCTAGGATCGAAAGTCGAGCAACAATGTCAGGAGGAAATGATCGAAATGGCTGAGCAGATGAGGATGACGGACCAAGATATGGATAAGGAGGCATCTGAGCTCTCTCGAGCTCCTGCAAACGCTGAGAATGGGAATCATGCTGGTGTACAAATGACATCAAAAGATCCTCTAGGGTATGCCCCATATGAGGTGGATCAACGGGTGGCATAACGGGTAGCGAAGACCAGAAAGAAGGCTCGCTGGCAGTGCCAAAAGGCATAACAGGAAAAGATGAAGTGGATGCTGAAACAGGAGATATCTGAGGCATGACAGGTAATGGCATCGGTACATGGCCAAATGGATGGGCGGAAGAGCCCTCTCCAGGCCCCGCTGGAGGTATGACAGAAGGAATCTGAAACGAGAACTCAGGATGGTGAGCATCCATGCGGTGAGGAGGAAGCGGCGGAACATCCTCGTCAGCCGGTATCCAACCGTGCTGAGCCTCCTCGTCAGGGGGATCCATGTGCTCTGCAAACAGAGCATGCTCGGGCTCAATAGGTAAGGGATCAACAGGAGCTAAAACAGGATCAACGTGAGCAACAACAGGATCAACATGATCGTCATGAGGGTCAACTGGAACGTCAGCGATCGGAGGGTCAACAAGAGGATCAACAACATGGTCAGCATCTAACAAAGGTATATCATCAACAGGAACATCGCCAAGTGGCTGACCCGCCAAAATAGGATCAACAGGAACATCAGCATGTGCCAAACCATGCTCATGTGCGGGATCGAAAGCAGCGGCCTGCTCTGGAGCTACTGCAGGCTCTGGATCGTCAAACGCCATATCGAAGTCAAAGTCCGGATCGATAGGATCAAAAGGGTCGGCAGGGTCAACGGGGTCCTCTACAGGCTGGTCCATATGAACGAACTCAATATCACGGTCTGGATCGAATCCAGGAGGAAATACAGGGTCAGAATCCTCGATATCGTCATGCTCAAAAACAAAGCTCGGCATAGGGGCGGCAGATGACGCCTGGTCAGGATCCGAGTCATGAACGAAAAGCTGCGTGCTCGCCACATGTGATGGAGCAGATGCCACAGACTCAAAGGAGTCTGGAGCTGGAGAATGAACAGGCGAGTCTCCGGCAGGAGCACCGGCGATCATCAAAAGACCGCCAGCGGGCAAAAGAGCTGGGTCAGGATCCTCGTCCTCGTATAGCTCATCATCGAAAAGATCAATATCGTCACCAGCCTCGGCATCAAGCATAAGCTCATAAGCTGGGTAGGATGCAAGAGGAATCGGGGCGGGAATCACAGCGAGAGGAAGATCCGCAGCAGGACCACCAACGATGGGCTCATCGACGCCGTCAGGTAGTGCGAACGGCTGGAAGTCGTCGTCGTCTGTACTGGTATAATCCGAGGTGTGCACCTCGTGCTCTGATGACATACTCTCGTCTGACTCCATGGGTCGGGGTCCAGTAGTGTCCGAATCTCCTGTATCTGAGGTATCCATGAGTCTGTAATACAATCACAAGTATGTACAAATATCAGCAAATCAGGTAATCACACAAGTTACCACATAATAATCACATATTCCTCCTAGTCCCACTAGCCTCCCAGCCTCCCAGACCGTTCTTCCTAGTCCCACTAGCCAACTTTTCCCCAGCCTCCCAGACTGACTCCCTAGTCCTACTAGCAAACATTTCCCAGCCTCCCAGACTGACTCCCTAGTCCCACTAGACAACTACCTCGATCGATTGGATCGAGCCTCGACCTCCCAGACCGAGCCTCAGCCTCCCAGACTGAGCCTAAAATAATAAAATATGCTCAACATTTGTTTATAAAAAGTTTTGGATCTGGACTTAAGTGGTATGCAGAAAAATATTTTCGTGAGAGCCCTAGTGATCATAGTCTAGACTCAAAATGAACCCTAGTTCGCTATGATCAGAGCTCTGATACCAAGCTGTCACACCCTGGCTTTGCGGAAGCGTGGTTAATTTGGTGTGACTTCTTAATACCATAGCTTAACCATAACAAGCTATATGAATTTAAAATCATGCAAAGTCATCCATTGAAAATAAAATTGTCAAACATTGTCTAAATGGGTAAACACCCAACAACCATTACTTGTCTTAAACAGTACAACCACTACCATAATGCAACATAAATAAACATGGTTCAGGGGCTATGGCTTGTCCAGGAAAGAGCCATAAGCCTTGAACCCGGATGACTCTGAATCTAAAATGCAGCGGGAAATCCTGCTAAACCGTGCCAGATCCTTAATTCCCTGAAATACATGTAAGTTGAAAAATCAACAATAATGTTGAGCGAGTTCATGCGAAAATGAGTAAATAAACCTTTATCTTTATCAAAAACCCTGGTATGTAGCAAATAAGGAAAAAGAGATCACCAATGGTTTGCAAGGCCATTGATATGTGTAAATGCAAGTAGGAAGGCTCAAACCTAGCAAATTTATGCGTCGGGAACAAAGTCATCCCAAGGTCCGTTCTGCTGGACCTGGGACTGGGCTCGCTACACCCAAATAGATCTACCGCTCCTGCCCCTCGGTCCTACCCTGAGGATTAATGACCTCAAGTTTCCGCCTACCCATTCACATGATCTAAGTAACCCTCCTTACGCTAACCATACCATGTATAACATATCCATAATCATTGTAACATGTATTTCACCCCCGCAGTTTATAAAACTGAAAACAGTTAAGAGAAAAGGGGGACATGAACTCACAGTGAGCGCGTCACAAAATCAAGCAATCCAATATCCAAGTGCTGTGCAACGACCTACATGTGCTAATTCTATTAGACGGATGGCCGTGCTTTAGCTTCATAGTTGATATTTTTGGGAAACGGTTAGACAACCGCTTCGTGTGTATACTTGGTATTTTACTTTCCTTCCCAAGGATGGGGGATTTAAATACATGTGTATTCATATTATCTCATTAAGTCCCACTTAATATATTTTATTTCTTATTCCAAAATATAATTATTTTTCTCAAAAATAATATATTTTCTTTACATAATTCTTTTCCAAAATAATACGTTGACAACATACGTGTCGATGAATATTTCTGCGTAAAGCGTAAGTTACGTTTTAATGATTAGGTGGCAATAGAAATTACCGTTGTAACTTTTATGCTTGTCGTATAAGCGTTTGTATTATTTTGAGTTCGACAAAGTTTGTAAATATTATTTTTACTCTAAAAATAATATTTATACATTTTCACAAAATAATCATAAACAGTGTTGTGAAAAAAATATATTTATTGAATAAATATTTATCACGTTTATTTTTGTGAAAATCCCACCTCCGAATATTTAATAAAGTCATGGCGAAATATATTTTGTAAATACTTCAAAAATAATTCCAACACTTGTAAATATTCTAGGTGTTGGATTTTTAGAAAATTTCGCCAGAGTTTCCCCTGTAACTGGAGGTGGCCACGCTTTCAAGCGTATCATTTTCTTTTACAAAAACATCTCAACAATTTATCAAATCAACCGAAACAATTTTCCAACATGCTAAACAAGTTTTAACACTTCAAATTGTAGATTATTTTGCGAGGTCGTATTACCACACGAACTTGTAATTTTTCCAAGAGTCGTTTTGTAGATCACTTTATATTAGTGGATCTATTCATATAATAACTTAGTCTTGTAAAAACCCCGTTTTTAGAAACAATCACTCTTCACAACTTCCCGACAACTTTTGTAAAAACTCAATATTTTTGTCGGATCTTTTATGTACAAGTGTTTCTACACTTGTAGTTTATAGAAAATCATACTTATTCATATCTTACCCATTTTTATAAAAACGTGATTTTCTCGACACCCGGTCCTACGAATATACCACTTGTACATCCGTAGATCGGCTTGTTTTAGATACTATTTTTCATGTCAAAACATTTTTACACAAGTTCATGTTTCCCGTGTGGTGGAGTTTCACCTTTTAACCCTTGTACACAAGAAACAAGTGTATGTCAAGATACGCGATCCGGACAAAGTCGGGTTAAACGATGATGAGAGCCACCACATCGTAGATCGGGCCATATTAATCAACATATTCAAGTACTACGACTTTTACACGCGTTATGTGCTTTTATCCAACGAAATACACGTTTTTGAAGACTTTAAAGTTTCATCAAGCGGGTTACCGACATTCAACCGACAAATATCTTTTTAACCACTTTAGACATGACCAAAAATGAGTTTTAAACGTTATACCTCTAGCTCGGGGCTAGGGAAGATCTATGGCGAAAACTGCGTGGATAATAGCAAACGGTAGAGGTCCTCCGCGTTCCGTTTGTTCCGAGCTCCGTTGTACGTAACCACCGACACTTGTATACCCTTGGAATTGCAAGACTTGAACTCGAAAGCGGGTGGGTGGTGGTGATAGTGTTCGGCCGAGAGGGAGAGGGGAGAGGGAGAGAGAGAGTGAGTGAAGTGTGTGTGTGTTTGTGTGTGTAAGAGGTGATGTTATTTATAGAGAAAGTCGTCTCGATCCTCGTGCAATCCAATATAAAATAATAAAACTCGTACTCTCGTCCTTCCTTGGTTGGCCGAAATCTTTAGGATGTAATGACATCCGGTTCGTTTTCAATCGTTCAGTTACGGTTCAGTTACATTAAGTGCATTAAGTGTGGGGTCTAACCCCGTTAGTTGTTTAATGCATTAGGAAGCGGGTGTTAGGGTAATCAGGGACCCTAACTGGCTCAGAAAAATACCAATATTAATTTTGGCAATATTTTTATGTTCTGGGTATTGTCCGGTTGTTCGGTCGGATAGTAATCCGTTAAAGTGCTTAAGATATCCGTTAAGCGTCATAAATAATATTTTTAGCGACACAATTTATTCTGCAAAGTGTCGGGAATAATTCCTCATATTTTGGCACTTTATTAATTAGCTAGAAGCTAGTGTGTTGATAAAAGTGCTGTGTTTCGTGCTTAGAGTTCGTTTTAGGCACATCCAAATCTCTATATCTTATCCCTAGAGACGTAATCATACAACCCTTGTATTCCTACACACACTCTGGGTGTAGTAAAAATATTTTGGCTCATTCAGGCCTTTAGAGGCAGTGTTTGCCTGATGCTGGCTATATCAGCATGTTCACTGTGTATCCGTTTAGTGCTACTGTGCTTTTGTGCATCATGTTTGTCACTAAGGTTCAGTAAATAAGTAATGTAGTGACAGGAAAAATTATAGTATGATGCAGACATGTATAAGTATCAACAATCAAGTAGCAGAAATCTCAGTCAAGCACAGTAATTAGGCAACAATTAATAATTAATTAAGTCGTACGGATACCTGGTTTTGTGAGGGTTGTCACACTATATGTCTATATTGCAAATAACAATAAGAGTAAAATGTAACATGGGTCCTTCAGGTATGGCACAAAAATCAATCTAAGCATCTTTTGCAAAAACGAAAACTTGTGTTTCTTTGGTTTGAAAAGCGCTACACTTTGAGTGTTTGGAGCTAACACCGATAGTCTGACACTCAGATAACTATATTATCCTTATTTCCTATTTGTTTGGGTCCCTATGCATGGTTTATAATCGGTATTTCTCTACATCCCTAAGCTTAAAATAATTTTTTACCCGCCAAATACAAATGCAAGTCTTTCAATTTGCATCCTTATGGTTTATAATCTGGTTTTTTCGGGTACTCACCTTCCACAAATAACCCATACATTCTCTTTGGACAAGAAAAATCAAGAAAAAAGTATTTGAGCCAACGAGCAAGCTACCTTTAGCTTGAACTCAGCTTTAGTGTTTATACTATTACTAGCGTACCAACTCGAGCGAAATAAAGCATCAGGTCAAGCTAAGCTAAATTACGAGCGAGTTTTTGCCATGCTAATCATGAGCAAGTTGAAAAGCAGCCAGACTAATAATAGTTATAAACCCCATTAATGCTATTTTTTTTAACGGACTTGAACCCAGGACCTCCAAGAGAAGCAAACCGGGTTAGTAGTTAGTATGTTAGTATAATCAAATTAGCATTAAAATCCCCTTACCTGGACTTGAACCCAGGACCTCCAAAAGAAGCAAAGCTTCCCACCTCCCCCTTGACCACTAGGCCAAAAGATCATTTGTCATTAGTGCTATTGCTAAGATAGATTTAGTATATTCTTTATATGTATACTCGTCATGCATACATAGGAGTATCACAGCAAAAAGTAGAGCACCATAGTAGATTACAAATTTTGGTAATTTGGGAAAAGGAATCAGTCATTTGGCATGAGAATACCTTAACATATGCATCATCAACAATAATCAGTCCTAAACATTAGCATATATACATTTGATAGCACTTTAACCAACTTAATTGAAATCATTAGCTCTGCAGATATTAGGGAATATGAACAATCGCAAATAAACCAATTTTCAGTTTTTTTTTATGTTGCATACAAGGCCTTGTTATTAGAGGCCTAAGGAATGATGGATTCGCACATCCCATCCTACACTTCAGATTGCTTAATAAGAGTAAATGAGATATTCGCCCTTTTTTACTAACCATATTACCCTTTCCTTAAAAGGCATGGAGAATAAGAGAAAAATGTTGCTATAAGTGTTAAAAATATATGGTTATATAACCAGTTTTATATTTTATAAATGTTTGATATAAAGATTTCTAATATTTCTTTTTGCTTAAATATGAGGTATGGATGTATGCAAGTGGGCTTGAAGCTGTGAATGGATTTGTATCTAAACTGGGCTGTACTGGGTTCACGTCTGGGCCAGGACACGGCCTGACGCATCCATCAACATATTGGGCTTGGAAGATTGGGCTAAGGCATATTGTGCAAATGAATAAAAGGCTGCAGACAGTTCAAATGGGCTGAAGATGTGTGAAGGGCTCTTAGGGCTTTTATGAAAGCTATATATAGGCTTGTGATGATGCAGTCATGGTCTGTTTTGGGGAGTATCTTCGTTTAATTATACGGTTCACCTCTTCATCATCCAAAATATTCTGTTTAAGAGAGTTTTAGTGTTCTTTGTTTTGATTCATCAGATTCAAGTAATCTGTATTGTTTCTCGTTTCTTCTTTGCATCATCTTGGTGTAAAGATCTTTTGTTTTCATTGTAAACGTTATGTGGGTTATAAACAAAATTGGTTCGAGTCGATCTTGTGTGAATACCATAAAATCTGACAATAAGTTACAAATTGCATATTTATGAGCGGCACTAAGTGGATAAGAACTAAAATTGACTTAGTGTAGCACAATACAATCCATATGTCAAAGACCTACAACTATTTTAACAACCCAACGAACATAACGGTAAGATTTGGAACTATACCATCTCTTAATTTTGTACTCCGAATAAGGGCACGTCCTTTCAAAGAGAGAAAGAAGAAAAAAAACAATCAAACTTAGCTATGCAGTAGATTGGGTTGTGCGCCGAGGGGGGGGGGGGTTGTAGGTAGCGGAGGGTGAGCGGGTTGTGTAGGGATCGGGTTTGTAGGTGGCGGTTGGTCGTGGAGGGTGATCGGGTTATGCTTGACGATGGTGGAGGAACAATGGTGACGGTAGGAGGTTGTGGTGGATGATGGTGGAGGAACAGTGGTCGGAGAAGAAGGGGTGCGGGTGTGGTGTTCATCCTTGGAGGGTTATCGAGGGTGGGTGACAGAAGAAGAAAGGGTAGATGGTAATGGTCGGGGTCACAAAGTGAAGAAGTGTGAAATTGTGGGGTGTTAAAATGAGATAAGCTTTTGAGGAGGTGATAAAAGACCGTTTTACCCCATAGCATTAACTTTTTAATGCAAAAACTAAACTAGTTAGCTCCAGAGACTTAAAGTTTAACGATTTTCAAACCACAGGAATGCAAATTTCCAATTTTGCAAAAGAGGGATTCATGTTGATTTTGCCCAAAACAGAAAGACACAAATTGCAATTTACTCTAATGACATAACAAATTATCTATTAAATAAAAGTTCCTATTAGTACCGATTTTGAACGTTTAAATTACATGAATAAACCAATTTAAATATTTAGCATTCGATGATCCACACCCATCGAGAATGAAAAATACAAAAACAATAAGGGGTTAGGAATTTAAGAAATGCTTATGATTAAGCAAAACTCACTATGTGTGACTAGGGGTGCACATTTCTCTTCTTTTTTTTTTTTTTTTTTTTTTCTAACTGAAACTAGTTAATTGGTCGAGAACAGATCTTCGTGGAGACGTAGGATTAAGGTTAAAGATTTTTTGGAGTTTAGCCCGGTTTTTAGCTTAGGTTCCTATCTTATGAGTTTATTTTTTTAGTTTCTATGAGGTGTGATATAGTTATATAGGGTAGGGCTAGATAGAAAACCCTATATATATAAAAAAACCCGAGAAAACCCAAGCTCCCGACATTTTTTTTTTTTTGAAAAAAATAACACATGTAATATACATGTTTTTAAGACTTTTGGGCCAAAAAAATCAAAAAAGCGCCGAAGGGATATTTAAAAAAAAAAAAACAAGTTTCAGCAATTTTCAGCGAAATTCTGTCTTTTTTGCTTAACACGTGTTAGGAGCTGAAATTTGTTTATTTTTTTTAAAAAAATCCCTTCGGCGCTTTTTTGTTTTTTTTGGCCCAAAACACTCTAAAACATGTATATTACATGTGTAATTTTTTTCAAAAAAAAAATGTCGGGAGGTTGGGTAAAAATGGCTTCCCATTTGGGTTTCCAGAGTTTTCTAAGAATTTTAGGGTTTTTTATCTAGCATTATCCTAGTTATATATATATATATATATATATATATAGGTTTTCACCTATTTATTTATCCGTTTATTATTATTTTTATTTCTATCTTGTGTAGTAGTGGCGTGCTTATATATGTTTTTTAGAAGCTTATGTCTTGGTTATGGTTTTTGGAGCTGAGGGTCTCACTGGAAGCAGCCTCTCTATTCCCTTGGATAGAGGTAAGTTGTGCCTACATCCTACCCTCCCCAAACCCTATCAATAGCTATATGTGGGATTATACTGGGTATGGTTGTTGTTGTTGGTTATTGTGGCTAAAAAAACCAGTGATGGTTAGTAACCGGTTTAAGGGGGGGGGGGGCTAACTGATAGGTTAATACTAATCGGTTGACTGTCTACCACCGGTTATTTTTTGTTAACGGACAAAAAATTTAGAAAAAAACAAAAACACAAATAAACTCCATAAAAATACGTTTTCTTTATAAATTTTAATAAGTTTTAAACTAACATTACATATTAAAATTAAAAAGACGTAAAAATATCTAATAGAATTTTTTTCTAAACTAGTGTTGAATCAACTAGGTCGTCGTGTCGTTCAGGGGTTGTGCCCTTCTTCTAGTCGTTTCGCCATCGAGTCATTTAGTTGTTTAGTAGTATAGTCGGTTTGTCGTCGAGTCGTGTCATCTATTCACCTTCGTCTAATATATATTTTTTTTCACTATGTTTAATCGCTTGGGGGCTAGTCGAGCATATCAATAGGTTAATATTAATCAGTTAATATTAACTTGCCTACCGGTAACCACTTGGGGTGTCCCAGTGGCCAGCCTTACTCACCTCTTCCCAGAGGACTCGGGTTCGAATCCTGGCAAGGCACACCCTCCAGGTTTTCGCTCCCGGTTTGGTACTAACCGCCAGACAGCTATGGGGCTGAGCTAGCTTGTGAAGTGGTACACTCCAGCGGTTGGGAGGACCGTGCACTATCCCCGCCCCCCCTAACCTGCCTACCGGTTAAAAATAATAGGCTTTTTGTTTTTTTAATGCACAAAAAACTAGAAAAAACAAAACACACAAATACACTAAATAAAAATAATTTTTTTTATAAATTTTAATACTTTTTAAACTAACATTACATATTAAAATTAAAAGGACATAAAAATATCTAATATAATTTTTTTAACTAGTGTTGAATCAACTTCGTCGTCGTGTCGTTTAGTTGTTGTGCCCGTCTTCTAATCGTTTCGTTGTCAAGTCGTTTAGTCGTTTAGTGGTCTAATCGTTTTGTCGTCATTTAGTCATTTATTCTCCTTCGTCTAATATATTTTTTTCACTAGTCGATTAGTCGCTTGGGGGGCTTGTCAAGCGTACCAATTCATCGTACGCGAATTCATCATCAGATAGAGTTGTGCCCGTCTATTAAATACTTCAACTTCATCTATTTTTTCTTCAACCGCAAGTTCTCCTTCAAGATTTGAGATATGTTGTATACGTTCCACGCCATCCAAGTCGTCCTTCAAACAAATGCATATTTCCATCACCTCCGATGTGAGTCTTGTTTGTCGACTTGTAGTACCCTCCTCCTAAGAGAAAAAGTCGACTCTTCGCGAAGGGATAGAGCATCAATTCAGTGCACTACACACCACGACAGAATGGAATTACAGAACCAAAAAAACGGGATTTTAATTGAAGTTGCTAGGACCATGCTTTCAGATTCTAAGTTTCCTGTCCTCGTCTGGGTTGAGGCTGTGAATACAACTTGCTATGTTTTAAATAGAGTTTTGACGGTTAAACGACATAACAAAACGTGTTATGAGCTTTTGAGGAACCATAAACCAAATTTAAAAGGGTTTGAACCATTTGGGTTACCATGCACTATAATTCGATATAAAAACCAACCAAAATTTGGTGAAGTGGCAAACAAAGGATTTTTCCTAGATTATGTAGATGGTTCGCCAAACAAAAGAGTTTTTAATAAAAACAAATGGTAAAAATGAGACGGTTTTTTAATATTGATGTTATAACATATTCACCCAAACAATCAAGCCCACGTCCAACAATATTATATGATTATTATCAATTCTTTGAATCTTTTAAAATTTGCGAGTTTTCCGATGCAGGTGATTCGAGTTTAGTTCATAGCTTGATCAGGGATGAAGAGATGAAGATGAGAGTGCGTTATGTGACAAACAGCAAAAATATCTGGTAATTCCTTACAACTTAATCATTTTTAATATACAATTATGTGCATTAGACTTAATTATGTTATGATTGAGTCACGTGAGTCTGGCAATCTTCAGGAAATACATAACATTTCATACTACGTGTTGTATTCGCCGCGTTGCGATGCGATAAAAAACTATTACTTTAACCATTGGTAGTTTATTTGAATACACTATTCATGCCAGGAGAGTTGGTAGTTTATTCAAATACACTATTCATGCCAGGAGAGTTCTGGTACTCCATGAAACGCCTAACATAGGACATGAAATCATGTCCAATGGAATATATATATATGAAACCCTAACTGGGAAGACAAGTTTACAAGATATAATTTTCCGGAAAAATTCACAAGTATTAATTGTCCGAATTCGAGCCGTAAAAGTTACAAATTCAATAAACTGGTTACAACTACACTAACAACGGAACATTGTATGATCATTAGACATTGTTAATTATCACAAAACAATATAAAGGACATCATATATATCATTAGGGTTAAAAACATCAATTACCAAATGATTGTTACATAAGTGACCATAACTTATCCGAAAGTGAAACTAGTGTCGATTTAAATTCTGAACACCATCTAAACAAAGTCTAATGAACTAGCTAGGCATTGTATGGCATTCTAATGATAAGTATAAGCTTATTTAACATCCTAAATACCTAATTAACAAATAACTACATAAATATCTAGTATTAGGATTTCACCACATGTCTAATGAATAAACAAAGCAACACACCATACTCTACACCCCCTACATACAGCTTTGGTGAGGGGCCCACTTACCCTCACCTTGTGTTGATGATAAAGATAAATAAGTATGGCCTTGCTAGATTTCATATTGACTAAAAAGAAGGTGATTATAAGATAACATCACACCAACAACACCTGATCATCTTCCATTTCCTTTTCAGAAAAATCAAACTCACAAACACCTTCCTCCTTCCCAAAACCTATGACCCTAACTCTCTCTATTCTATCTCTACTTTTCAAACACCAAACACCTAATTCAAGGATATTCAAGAGCATGGCAAGATGATCGAAGGTGGTATCAAGCTTGAAGATCAACAAGGAGTTACTCTTACACTTTGTGGAAGCTTTATTCAGATCTTCTTCTTCATCCAAAGAACTTCCCTAGACACTAGTGCTAGTTGTAAGTCTATAACACTTCTTATCCTACTTCTTATTGTGTAAAGAATAGAGATGTACAAGTTGATCAGCAAGAAGCTCACCTTAAAACTACATGAAAACCCTGACATAAACAATATCAACTATCTTATATAAGTAGTCTTATGTTCTTTTTGTGATTATCCTTGATGTTGATGAAGATGTGAAGATGATGAGCTTGTTAAAAGATAGGTTAAAAGTAAATATAACAAAGTATATATGTAGTTCTACTAATTTACATCAACAAAGTAACATGAACTTGTTAAAAAGCTTCTACATGATTTTCAAAGTAGCGTAGAGTTTATAAGTTTTCATAAACACAGTGTTCATGATTATGATCTTAAAAGTATGTAAAAGTTGTTTAACATGAAGTTAGCTTGAAAAATCTAGCATTTTATAACAAGTTATTGAACTAGTTGTTGAAAATACATATAAACTTATGTTCTTGATGTTTATATGTGTTCTTCATGAGTTTGGAAATTGATTTTGAAGATAATATTAAACATGGAAAACTTGATATTTTAGGGGAAACTATGGCGAAATTTTCTAAAAATATAACCATGATTAAGGGGGTGATTAACTAAGGATTTACAAAGCTAAAATTGGATTATGTGCACTAATCATGATTATACAAAGTTTTGATGAAAAAGTCTAAGTCAAAGTAGTTAGTGTTTCTTTTTCTCTCTCAAATATTAAAATGGATATATATAGATACGGGATCAGGAGAAAACGCTCAAAAGTGTGAGAACGGTGAGAACGCATCCTGGCCCAACACGTGTCATGCAGCATAGAGAAGGGCGCGGGGACTTTATTGTCCTTTCATCTTCTGCTTTTCCAGTTCCGCTTTTCCCAATATTGTTTTAATTTTTGGGTTTAAGATTTTTGGCGTTAACCAAATTCAATAATTAATGGCATTTAATGGTTTCATTGTATTAACATTTTGGCGTTTATGGCGTTTATGGCGTTTATTCAAATCGTATGCCATTGGAACCCAGGGGGTCAGGAAATCTATCTGAATGACGTTTTTCAAGGAGTTTAAACAAGATGGCCCATTGTTCTATTTTTTATATACATTTTGGCGTTTGTGGTATCTTGGCGTTTTACAATTGTTAGATGATATTTCAACCACAGGAAAAAAAATACAAGCGAAGAAAATAAATTAAAAATCCTAATCGGATCTCTCTTTATAATCTTCACTGTCATCAGTCTCTCTTCTTTGATAGTACAAGAACTGTCACCAAATATATGGCATTTTATGTAAAACTTAACAAACCCATCGGTTTGATTATTTTGCCTGCTCGTCTGTTGAAGTGGCTTTTTTGTGGATGTTTGGGGACATAGATCTATGACGTGTGGGTGAGTTTTTCGCTTTTTCTTTATCTTGATCTTCATCTTTATAATCATCCTACTCTTCAGTGTCATTGATATCTTCTCCTCATCCAAGCCTTCTTCAAGAACAAAAAAAATACAAAATGCCATATGACTGGCATCAGTATCTTTTTCTTGAATTTTTGTCAATCTCATGCAGCAAAATCTTTACTGAGTTACTCCTCTCTGCTAACAATTTATTCAGTGAAACTTCACGAAGAACAATACTGAATATCCAAGAAAGCATATTAGCCATCTTTGATTTTTTATTTTTGGCGTTTTACAGTGAGTGGTATTTAGTAGCATTGGCGTTTGTTTTTTTGGTTTGATCAAATCGAAGTTGCTGAGACCTATCATTTTATAGGATGTCTTTTTGGCGCCTAAGTTAGGCGGTGCATTATTATAATAAAGTATTCGTCTTTTCAGTTGATGTTTGTAATTATTGTTCTTTATAAGCTTTATCCCTGAAGTCTATAACACGTCCCATCTTTTAAGTTTGGCGTTTTATATTCTAATATAATAAATTTTCCCTATCTTCAGTATTACTTATTTGTAGTTACTGTTTCTAGTTACATTTTCAAGTTTGTTTTTTACTTATTTTATTTTATTAAACTGAGTAAACTGCCATTTTGGTCCCTGTAGTTTGGGCACTTTTGCCATTTTAGTCCAAATCTCAAACTTTTTACATCTGGGTCCATGTGGTTTGCATTTTGTTGTCATTTTAGTCCAAAATCCAAAAACCCTCTATTTTGACTGTTGAAACCTGATTATTTTGTCCTTTAGTGCAGGGGCATTTTGGTCATTCTGATAATGTGAGTATTTAGGGATTTTGGGTGTTTTATGAAGGTGGTGGAACCGGGTTTGGGTTTGCTTTGAGTTTGGTAGGTGGTGACGGCGGCAACTCCGGTGGTAGGGATACATCGTCTGGTAAGTGATAATGTGAGTATTTGGGGATTTTGGGTGTTTTATGAAGTTTCTAGTGAATATTTGGGGATTTTGAGTTTTTGTTTCTAGTGAATATTTGGGGATTTTGGGTGGTTACGGTGGTCGATTTGAGGGTTTTTCATGGTGGGTTTGAGGGGTTTTCACAATGGTTGTTGTAACAACCCGCACCTTCGTGCGTTGTTACTACTCGATACACTCGTTACGCCTAGCACCGGAGATTCGGATCATAATGTAACTATATCAATTATATCGCTAAATCGAAGTATAATCGAATGATTACGCATATTCTATCATTAGTACAAACCTATTTTGCATAACACTCACGATGATGTCGAGTAAAGGCCTAATCTACCCTTCTCGATAAGCGTGAGGTGTCAAAACGTAAGTAATCAACGCTAACAAGGACTATCGGGTGAGTGCTATGACTCCAGCCGTCATGACGATGATAGCAATACGAGTAAGTAGTGCCCCGGTAATCATTGTGGCACATCACATCGAAGAACGCACTCGAAGGCACGCGTAACTCGATCAACGCACTGAATATTGGATACATAAATACGTATATACGGCCCTTTTGTGATTAATAATAATAAATAATTTAATAATTATATAAATATATGAAAATATGGTTCAAACCGTTGAAATCGCACCAAAAACGGGATCAAAAGGGCTTCCGAACGGATCAATTCGATCAGACTAGTCCAATTGGTCAGACCGGCCCAATCAGATAGGCCAGTCCGATCGGATGAGCCGATCGGATAGGCCAGCCGATCGACTGGGCCAGTCGATCGACTGGGCCAGCCGATCGACTGGGCCAGCCGATCGACTGGGCCAGCCGATCGACTGGGCCAGCCGATCGACTGGGCCAGCCGATCGACTGGGCCAGCCGATCGACTGGGCCAGCCGATCGACTGGGCCAGCCGATCCAACTGCTGTTTTGCCTTCCTTTCTCCTTCCTTGCCTATAAATACCCCTCCATTCACTCCCAAACACTTGTGTTGCTGCTCCTAACCGACCAAGACGCTCCAGCCCTCAAATCTCTCGATTTCTTCCGATTCTTGTAAGTTTTCGGCTCAAATCTTGTACTTTCTTGATCCAAATGCAATCCTTCATCTTTCTACCTTTCAAATCTCAATTTTTAACCGTGAAATCAACGGATTTGGGGTGTTCTAAGGTGATGTCACCATAAAGTTCTTCAAAGGTGATGTCATCCCATGAAGAACAACTCAGATTCGGATGATTTACATACGATTCTTCATGAATCTCAACCAAATCAATGTTTTTCTAATCAAAAGGCCACGGATTTGGGTTGTTCGGATAGATTTCATCACAAAGTTCTTATGAACTTCAAGTGTTGACCTCATATCATCAAGAACAACTCAGATCCAGGGCATTTCCTAAGTAAAATCAAGGTTTTTACATCAGATCTAGTGATAAAATGATCGATTTCGGGTTAAACACGGAAAAACCGACAAAAACGACCAAATCTGACGAACGGGGTGATTCCCGGCCGATGAAACGGGTCGGAATTGACGGGATTTCAGTTGCTTAACACCTCATCGTAACGTCCTAACCCAAAACGCCGAAAAACGCTCGAAAAGTCATCAAAAACAGCCGAACAGGATGACCAATCGAGTGGCCCAATCGATCGAGCAGCTAGTCGATCGAACAGCTAGTCGATCGGACAGCTAGTCGATCGAACAGCTAGTCGATCGAACAGCTAGTCGATCGAACAGCCATTCGATCGATCAGGCCCATTCGATCGATCAGGCCCGTTCGATCGATCAGGCCCGTCCGATCGACCAGGCTCATCCGATCGACCAGGCTCATCCGATCGACCAGACTCATCCGATCGACCAGGCCCACTCGATCGAGTGGCCTGTTCGACTGGGCCAGCCCAATTTCATTATTTTGTCCGATTTTAACCCAATTTCGCCCGATTTCACGCAAATCGATACCGTTTAACGCATAGTAATCTATCACTCACATAAATTGTCTGAAATCAGGACATTCTCCGGCACCGATTCCGCAAACCTAACCGAATACGCGCTGTGAGTATACTTGACCCCTTTTATCGAATTTTGGGTGTAACATACGTTCCATAAAAACCAAACTTATCAAACGAATGATTTAATTGGACTATTTATCACTTGCGAATAACTGTTTGCATAGATATACGTGATGCTAGTACATGTATGCTAGGACTTATACTCGTGACGTCCCACCAAGACTAGTATAGTACTATTTCGCCCGACGGGGTCTAGTTATGCCATCAAAGAGTCGAGCATCGAGGACTTAGCTGGTAGTATCAGTTTTGTGAGTATATATGTTGTGTATTACGTTTATGCATGTGGAAATTCGCAGCACTTTTAATCTATCACACTATCACATATCAAACCTGTATACTCGCCAATACTTTTGTATTGACAAAGTTTTAACGTATGTTGCAGGTTTAGCCGAAGTTTACATCAAATCAAGCTAGGAAGTCTAGAAACTCATCTAAATTATAGGTTGTCGGATTTGAATTGTTCGAGAGGACAAGAAATCTGTGATAACTTATGTGATTGTATTGTTTGTTAGTATGGGATGACAAATGTAATAAATATTATCGCAATATAGTTGTTATGGATTCTCTTGAGCAATCTGATTCGCCTAGTGCCGCGCCCCGATGATTCCGCCATCGGTTGGGGTGTGACAGATTGGTATCAGAGCCATAACTATAGGGAATTAGGCAAAGTTTGAGACTCGACCTAGTCCGGGTCGATGTCTTATGAAAGTGACCTAGTCTATAGTCTAAGTACCAACAGGCCGACTCTTACGAACTCGTTAGGGTTTGTTTGGGCCAACTTGCTACTCTCGATCGAATTTGTTGAAAAGTTACAACTATTGTGTGAACACCGCATACTACAGCTTCACACAAAGAGCCTTTCCTAAGGCTAGAAGGTTACTTAGCCTTTCCTAAGGCTGACACAATACACATGTTTTCAAAACTACTCGCATAACAAAACCGAGTGATCTAGTCGAGACCAGGTGTGAAAACCAATAACTCTCGATAGGATCACTCACTCAGCGTATTTTTCTAGCACGAGAACTCTTTGTTGAGCTAGGAGTGACATCCACATCTCGACAAAAGGTCTCCATTTCGAAATTCTGGTGGAACTCTCGGATTTATTCGATGAGCACAACCACAAATGGGAACGAAGTTGTTAAGCCAGGGGTGAAACCCATACCTTAATCAACTGTTCCACTCCATAAAATGGTTTACAAAAGCTCTCACCAAGGACACGACCATAACAACGACTCAGGCTGTGCGAAGACTAGAGAGACGAATGTTAGGAGCTGCATCCCAGTGGAAGCGTGAGTCCTCTAGGTCAACGCGTATGCCCGAACTTGTTGGGTATAGTCGGGTTACTTGGGTAGTCAACGCCTAAACACCCAAGGCATTCTATCTAAGCTGTTACGTTTATGGTATCGATTACGTTTAGGTGTTTTCGAATTTAAACTTTACGATTTATCGATTTCTCGACTTATCGGATTTACGATCCTAGATTTACCAAGCGCACAACCTGCACAGCCATCGCAATCTAAAACAAAGACCGAATGATCGCAACGAAACAAACGCCTAAGTACTCGAATTCGCTTACGCTATTCCCCTTACCGCGTCCTCGCGAATTCTGAATCAATATCTATGTATAACCTACAGCTATACCTATACGTACTATATACAAAACGAATCAATTATGTGAGAGTTTAGGAACCTCGAATTTTCCTATGTGGCTCCTATGTGTTTAATTAAATTCTATACCGAGTTTTGATCGAATCAAATCGCATCAAAAGTTCAGAAATCATTATGATCGAATCTCATTCCGAATCCTTCTGTCTAGATGCCTTCCAACAACTCGATCTCGAGACGAGTAGCTAGGAGAAGAGCCCAACGACGCGCCGATAAGAGGATTGCCTCAATTGTGACCAAGGAAGTGGTCAAGCTCATTCCTCAAATTGTCGCGCAAGTGCACTCTCAAAGCCACTCTCGAGCCCCGGAAGACGTCAAGACGGAATCTGCATTCCTCTACAAACACTTCAAAGCCTGTGATCCGATGCCTTTCACGGGTGAAGGAGATGTTTCTCAATTACTCCAGTGGTTCGATGCCATCGAGGTTACCCTTCGTCAGAGTGGGTGCCCCGAGGACCTTCAAACTACTTGCGCCACCGGAGTATTCCAATCACGAGCACTCGATTGGTGGACCGCCGAACGCAACAAACGTGGGATCTCCGCAGCTTACGCCCTCTCATGGGGTGAGCTGAAGGAACTCATGAAGGAAGAATATTGTCCCCCTCACGAAGTCCAGAAGCTAGAGAACGAATTTTGGGAAATCAAGCAAGCCGAAGGTGACAATGCGAGCTATACAGCAAGGTTCAAACAGCTTAGCATAATCTGCCCAAGTCAAGTCGACACTCCAAAGAAAGCTATCGCGAAGTATATTCGTGGCTTACCAGAGTGTGTGGGTGATTTTGTCAAAGCTGCAAAACCTACTACCATCGAAGAAGCCTACCGTCTAGCCGCAGAGCTCAACAGCAAACGAGTCGTGGACGGATCCTTCTCCAAAAAGCCTGTCACACGAGCTCATCAAGCAATCATCATCAACTCATCCGACGATTCCTCTGGAGAATCGGTCGATGGTTCATCTGACAGCTCCTCGGAGGATTCTTCTAAGGATTGCTCCGACAATGTCTCCGTCAAATCATCAGGCAAATCCGAGGACGACACTACATCAACTCCAGAAGCCCAACCGAGCTGCAAACGAAAGACCGTGAGCCCAGACTCTTCAACAACTGGACTGCCGCAACCCAAACCTCTCCGATCAGTCCCAGTTCAGTCAAAGCGTGCTTATAATGGATCACATCCTCTGTGTTTCACATGCACGTATCATCACCCACTAGAAGCAAAATGTCGCTATTGCGCAAATTGCAACTGGTATGGGCATTATACGTCGCAGTGCCGTACAGGACCGTAACCTGGAAGGAAGTCATCAGCAACCGCCGTCTCCGCAAGTATCCACAACAACGTTATTTTGATCCTAATGTTGTTGTAATAATCCGACTTATCACTATCATTTCTGGAACTTATTTCATATATCATCGTGTGTGGATTCTATTTCTCTTACAATCGAGCACTATCTAGACGCTAGCACTATGTACTATATTATGTATTTTATCCCTATAACACTCTTAGAACGAGGTACGGTATACGTGCAAGGGACAACTAATCACGGGTGCACACGGGATTATCTTGGTCAGTGCACGGAGATCGTAGTGAAGTTCTAATGGTGCCATAACGTTTAAAAGCACGGTCAAGGCCGTGTCAACAAAACGTGACACCAAAGCACGGGGCATAAGTAGTAGGGGTGACGCGGGGGTACGCTTTACCATACTACCGAAACTTCGTGAAGAAAGTGCCATGTGGAGTTGGACGTTATTAGACCTATTATACTATTATGGTTAATTTGACACTCTACCATCAATCACAAGGCGTAACAAAACCAAATCGCATCACTGCGGGGCTTCTCGTAAGTCCGCGTACACAAATTGCCACATCGATGAACTTAGGTAAGTTCACCCCGAAGAGCAATTGGAGCAACGCGAGACTGGTCGTAAAGTCTAGAACGCAACTTAATCGCAGTTTTGCCGGATCAATCTCGCAATCAAATCATTCGATAAGTGGCTCGAAATCGCAATCGCATCATGTGTTTGTCTAGAAATCTCTAACGCTAGTTGTTGTCAATTGTGTGAACTTCTATCAGCTGGTGTGGATCGTCTATTGTGGATTTGCTAGACGAGTATCGAGAATCACTCGCCGCCTTCCACTCTTAACGCGCCTCGCACCTAATCCACCAACTCGATACTCTTATCATGGTTCGCTATTACTTATCAATGCACGCATTCTACGTGTCATGTTAGCGCACAAGACCTCGCTTCACGAGACGAAACTAACAAGGTTGAAACATGGTGATGTTTTGACCATATTAGTTGACTTTGTGGAAAAAGGCCGTGTGGGCTAGCCTTAGTACTATTCGTGGTGTAATCAGTTCAATCAATCGTCTATCACTCGCAACGCAACAATCGTCGCTTATCAATCTGTTGAAATCTATTGTCTATCGATGTTCGAATGTTACTTGGAAGTCATCGCAGGTGGTGTAATGTTAGGGTGCATGACATTGCTTCACAAGATAAAACTAATATGGAAACATGGTGTTTGTCATATTAGCAAGTCTTGTGGAAACGTGCCATGCGAACTTCGTATGGAATCAAATCGAAATCTCATTTACCCGAATCAAAATCGTGTCATTCGTTGCCCAACCAAGCATACCATATCAGCGTTGTGCGACCGGACTACTCGCACCCGCTGCCTACGCTTGGTTTGCATCCAACTTATTTCTATTCAAAACTCGGTCTAGCACCTCATCGCTAGGATCAAGGGAATCGAAATTCTATCTGTGTCTTATCGGCACGCATGACACTGCCTCATGAAACAGAGTTAATATGGGTAAAGCATGGTGGATACGCCGCTGGTACTTCCTATATATAAGTGTTTTAACCATATTAACGAACTTTTGTGGGAAGGTGCCACGTGGGGCCCGATGTAAGTTATTTTTCCATAGTATTAAGGAAAACCTATTTTTATAAAATTTTTACTAAAACCGTTGGACAAATGAAATTCCTTACAACATGGAGAAAACATTGAATCAGTTTGGCTCCGTGCCCAATGAAAATTTCATAAGTCCAATTCTTTTCTTAAAAACCTTTGCAATGACCGACAGGAATCTTCCCGAGAACGAGGGTTCGGCAGTCGAGTTCCGCTCGAACCCACGTTGTAGGAAAGTTTTCTTAAAACTTATTTTGCCACCTGATTCTTTTAAAATGTAAAACTCAAAACCTGTTATCAAATAACAAAACCCTCCACATAGCGCTGGTGTGGACATCAAAACGGTCGACACCGCGCCATGAGGAGATTTTTCTTAATTAACTTCGGAAATTAATCAAGTATTGGTAAGTTTAAAACGCTATAAAAATTGCTTTTTGTATGTGTTATCACTTCTAAGTAATCGAATCGTATGCTCTCTCTATTTTTACTCGCCAATCGTAATCAACCGCTCGTTGTCTAGACGCTATTAATCTCTTCCATCAATCGCCTCAACTCTTACGACCCTACTATTGGATTAATTTCGGGACGAAATTTCCTAAAGGAGGGGATACTGTAACAACCCGCACCTTCGTGCGTTGTTACTACTCGATACACTCGTTACGCCTAGCACCGGAGATTCGGATCATCATGTAACTATATCAATTATATCGCTAAATCGAAGTATAATCGAATGATTACGCATATTCTATCATTAGTACAAACCTATTTTGCATAACACTCACGATGATGTCGAGTAAAGGCCTAATCTACCCTTCTCGATAAGCGTGAGGTGTCAAAACGTAAGTAATCAACGCTAACAAGGACTATCGGGTGAGTGCTATGACTCCAGCCGTCATGACGATGATAGCAATACGAGTAAGTAGTGCCCCGGTAATCATTGTGGCACATCACATCGAAGAACGCACTCGAAGGCACGCGTAACTCGATCAACGCACTGAATATTGGATACATAAATACGTATATACGGCCCTTTTGTGATTAATAATAATAAATAATTTAATAATTATATAAATATATGAAAATATGGTTCAAACCGTTGAAATCGCACCAAAAACGGGATCAAAAGGGCTTCCGAACGGATCAATTCGATCAGACTAGTCCAATTGGTCAGACCGGCCCAATCAAATAGGCCAGTCCGATCGGATGGGCCAGTCCGATCGGATGGACCAGCCGATCGGATAGGCCAGCCGATCGACTGGGCCAGGCGATCGACTGGGCCAGCCGATCGACTGGGCCAGCCGATCGACTGGGCCAGCCGATCGACTGGGCCAGCCGATCGACTGGGCCAGCCGATCGACTGGGCCAGCCGATCGACTGGGCCAGCCGATCGACTGGGCCAGCCGATCGACTGGGCCAGCCGATCGACTGGGCCAGCCGATCCAACTGCTGTTTTGCCTTCCTTTCTCCTTCCTTGCCTATAAATACCCCTCCATTCACTCCCAAACACTTGTGTTGCTGCTCCTAACCGACCAAGACGCTCCAGCCCTCAAATCTCTCGATTTCTTCCGATTCTTGTAAGTTTTCGGCTCAAATCTTGTACTTTCTTGATCCAAATGCAATCCTTCATCTTTCTACCTTTCAAATCTCAATTTTTAACCGTGAAATCAACGGATTTGGGGTGTTCTAAGGTGATGTCACCATAAAGTTCTTCAAAGGTGATGTCATCCCATGAAGAACAACTCAGATTCGGATGATTTACATACGATTCTTCATGAATCTCAACCAAATCAATGTTTTTCTAATCAAAAGGCCACGGATTTGGGTTGTTCGGATAGATTTCATCACAAAGTTCTTATGAACTTCAAGTGTTGACCTCATATCATCAAGAACAACTCAGATCCAGGGCATTTCCTAAGTAAAATCAAGGTTTTTACATCAGATCTAGTGATAAAATGATCGATTTCGGGTTAAACACGGAAAAACCGACAAAAACGACCAAATCTGACGAACGGGGTGATTCCCGGCCGATGAAACGGGTCGGAATTGACGGGATTTCAGTTGCTTAACACCTCATCGTAACGTCCTAACCCAAAACGCCGAAAAACGCTCGAAAAGTCATCAAAAACAGCCGAACAGGATGACCAATCGAGTGGCCCAATCGATCGAGCAGCTAGTCGATCGAACAGCTAGTCGATCGGACAGCTAGTCGATCGAACAGCTAGTCGATCGAACAGCTAGTCGATCGAACAGCCATTCGATCGATCAGGCCCATTCGATCGATCAGGCCCGTTCGATCGATCAGGCCCGTCCGATCGACCAGGCTCATCCGATCGACCAGGCTCATCCGATCGACCAGACTCATCCGATCGACCAGGCCCACTCGATCGAGTGGCCTGTTCGACTGGGCCAGCCCAATTTCATTATTTTGTCCGATTTTAACCCAATTTCGCCCGATTTCACGCAAATCGATACCGTTTAACACATAGTAATCTATCACTCACATAAATTGTCTGAAATCAGGACATTCTCCGGCACCGATTCCGCAAACCTAACCGAATACGCGCTGTGAGTATACTTGACCCCTTTTATCGAATTTTGGGTGTAACATACGTTCCATAAAAACCAAACTTATCAAACGAATGATTTAATTGGACTATTTATCACTTGCGAATAACTGTTTGCATAGATATACGTGATGCTAGTACATGTATGCTAGGACTTATACTCGTGACGTCCCACCAAGACTAGTATAGTACTATTTCGCCCGACGGGGTCTAGTTATGCCATCAAAGAGTCGAGCATCGAGGACTTAGCTGGTAGTATCAGTTTTGTGAGTATATATGTTGTGTATTACGTTTATGCATGTGGAAATTCGCAGCACTTTTAATCTATCACACTATCACATATCAAACCTGTATACTCGCCAATACTTTTGTATTGACAAAGTTTTAACGTATGTTGCAGGTTTAGCCGAAGTTTACATCAAATCAAGCTAGGAAGTCTAGAAACTCATCTAAATTATAGGTTGTCGGATTTGAATTGTTCGAGAGGACAAGAAATCTGTGATAACTTATGTGATTGTATTGTTTGTTAGTATGGGATGACAAATGTAATAAATATTATCGCAATATAGTTGTTATGGATTCTCTTGAGCAATCTGATTCGCCTAGTGCCGCGCCCCGATGATTCCGCCATCGGTTGGGGTGTGACAGTTGTGGTGGCAGATGGATGGTGGTGTTGGTGGTTGCAGGTGGGTGGTGGTGACGGTGGTGGCAGGTGGCGGAATTGAGAGGTGGTGTTGAGAGATGGGGGCGGTGGTGGCAGATGGGGGCGGTGGTAGCTGGTGTTTGCTGCTGCTGGTGTTCATCTTCATCATCGACAACTTCAGGGTTTTATTTGCGGAGCCGCTGTCACCGGAAAACGAGGAAGGAGGTGTGGGTGTGACTGTTGGATGGGACGACGGTAGTGGTGGTGGTGCTATAGAGAGAGAGAAGAGAGAGAGAGAGAGAGGGAGGGAGGAGGCGGCGGTGGTGGTGGTGCTATAGAGAGAGAGAGAAGAGAGAGAGATGTGATTATGTTGGGGATGATGATGATTTATTTGATCCGCTGGTTGCACAAATGAAATTATATTTAAAAATAACCAAAATGCTCCTGCACTAAAGGACAAAATAATCAGTTTTCAACAGTAAAAAATCAGGGATTTTGAGCTTTGGACTAAAATGGCAACAAAATGCAAACCACAGGGACCCAGATGTAAAAAGTTTGAGATTTGGACTAAAATGGCAAAAGTGTCCAAACCACAGGGACCAAAATGGCAGTTTACTCTATTAAATTTTTATTTTTTTGGTTTTTTATAATACTTGTCCAAAGTAATTTTATTATGGTTTGGTAATTTTTGTGGCATTTTATGGCATGTTGGCGTTTTGACAAGCATTTGGCGTTTTGGCGCTTTTATTAGATATGGCGTTCTTATTATATAACAATCAAGTGAAAAAGAAAATTAAGCAAAATAAATATTGATCTTCCAAATCTTCACTGTCACCAGTCTCTTTCTTTTTTTGAAGCTTCTTCACTGGCTGTTTCGACTTTCGTATGATTTTTTTTATTTTTGTTTTTTGAAGTAGTTTTTTTTTGTTGCAGTGTGAAAGCACAAAGTTTGAAATCAGCCTCTTTTTCTATAATATTTGTCCATCTCATGTAGCAAAATGTTATTGAGTTTACACCCTTTCAGCCAAAATGTTATCTTTTTTGGCGTTTTACCGAGAAAAAGAACGCCACTAAATAAACCATCTTAAAAATGTAAATTTGATCATGCTAAAATCAATAAAGTGTTGTTGTATGGTGATGGACTACATTGTTAATCCTCAGTTAAGAAAGATTACTGACAATGTTGTCCACCCCATACAGTTAAACTTTATTGACAACAAACCTCAGTAATGTTTTTGTATGTTTTAGCGTTATAAATTGGATGAAAGTTGAGGATAAGTCAATAAGATTTTACTCAATGAAATCGACAAATATCTTTACTTAATGATTTTGTCCATTACATTGAGCAAAAGCTTACAGACAACCAAACTGAATTTCTAATAAACGTTTTGGGTTAGAAGATATTTGATATTTCGGTTTTCTGGCGTTTATCAGACGAATGGTATATATTAAATAGGACGTTTGGGGTTTTGTGTGTGTTTTAATTGAAGGTCTGAGTTGTTGTATATATAGGATTTTTCTGGCGGTTTTTTTAGGCGAGATTTTACTATAATTAAGTTTGGCGTTTTTACTTAGAATGGTGTGTGATTTTTGTTTGGCTTTTTATTTTCATGAGATGGCGTTTTGTTTGGAGTAGTCAAAAGATGCTTTTACCCTTAATGAAGCGCGTCCACGTAATAAAATTTTTGTTATTTATGAAAACGCCACCGCGCCAATCTAGTCCATAGATGGTTTTGATCGGACGATCCATAAGCGTTCTCACCGTTCTCACACTTTCCACTGTTTTCTCTAAATCTTGACCATATATATATATATATATATATATATATATATATATATATATATATATATATATATATAGGATTAGGTTCAAACGTGAAAAAAATCCCAAGAGTGAACTGCGTGAACTGATCTGGGCCCTTGATTTTAATGATCTTGAGATTTTAAATGAGTGGCATGATTGTAATTAGTTGGTTAGTTTCTACTACTTAATTAAATACAAAAGGGTAGAAGTGTAATTACATTAATTTGTAATTTAAAATCTGGAAATAAATAGTTTCCATAATCTTCAATTGCAAAAAATCCCGTAAATATCTAAATTATAGTTTATCAATCCCCTTGATTACCCCTTTTATTCACAACGCATATCTTATTTCTCTCTCACATTCATCAGCGATTTTAAAGAAACCCAGGGGAAGTTCGTCGGAGCAATCAAATCGCCACTTCCATCTTCATCACGCCGGCCACCTCCATCTTCATCTTCATCACCGCCAGCCACCACCACCACCATCTTCATGTTTTACCGGAACCCTAACGGTGGTAACTTTCGGTGAGAATCAACATCAACGGCAGCCTCCATAAACACCGGTAATTTTTATCGGTGAGAATCAACATCAACGGCAGCCTCCAACATCAGTTCGGTGAGAGTCAACATTGTATATCTGCACTATACTCATATTTCTTATTATTAATTTTATTTTTTGTTTACAGATAGTTTTATTGCCGCCGTCGCCGTCTCCATAAACACCTGTAATTTTTAGCATTTGTTTTAATCCCTTTTAGCTTTGATACCTTGTGGGTTACCGTTAATTTTGCAACCGGTAACTTTTTTTGTTTTTCTGATCTGCTGGACTATTAGTGTTCCGATTTAAGTTTTTTGGATTTCAATTTTTTGATTTTTGCTCTGTTTTTAATGCGATGTACACATGTGTATTCTGACTTTGCTCTGTTTTTAATGCGATGTACACATGTGTATAGCGACTGTTTTTTGTGATATCTCAGTTTTTTTTTGTGTATTGAATTTGAAAAGTTGTTGATGTACACTTGTGAATTATGCAAAGTATTAGGTGTTGAGTTTTTTTGTTCAATTCTTTGATTTTGCTCTGTTTTTAACACGATGTACACATGTGTATTCTGATTTTGCTCTGTTTTTAATGCGATGTACACATGTGTATTCTGGTTTTACTCTAATTTTAACCCAATGTACACATGTGTGTAGCGTTTGCTTTTGTGATATCTCATAATTTTTTGTATATTGAATGTGTAAAGTTGTTGATGTACACTTGTGAATTATGCAAAGTATTAGTTGCTGACTTTTTTGTGCTATTTTAGGAGATGTCGTTAACGAGAAAAGTGGAGCTGGAAGGTCGATAAGGATGATTCACGTATGAGGTCGATAAGGATGATTCACGTATGTTTGTTTGCTTGGTCGATAAGGATGATTCAGTATACAACATGGCGAATAGTTGTAAAAGATTATGTTTTTTGTTTTTTTGATTATGTTGGGTTTATTGTTTTTATGAAACTGGAACTTGTAATTATATTTTTTATTGTTTGGTTTGGAAAACATTATGGAACTTGTAATTTGTTAAATATAAAATAGTTTTACAGGTATTGTTTCTATGTATGTATTATGTAGCTAATTACACATATGTACGATGCTGAGTACACATGTGTACTGTTCTATTTATATCCAAGTACACATGTGTATACTGTTGAAATATGAAGGTTACGTGAATCCTACCCTTAACAACTAAAAATTAAAATTGAAATATGGTGATTTGTTGTTTGTTTTGATAATTATCTTATTAATAAATAAAACATAATGTGGATAATGAATTTAAATTAGGAAAGATGTAACTTAATTCAATTATTAAAATAATGATTTAAATCTAATTTTTTATATAATTACAATCCTACCCTTAACAACTAAAAAGGAAATCAAGGGTCCAGATCTGTTCACGCAGTTCACTCTTGGGAGCTTGTTCACGCTGGAACCCTACCCTATATATATATATATATATATATATATATATATATATATATATATATATATATATATATATATATATATATATATATAGGGGGCTGCTAGAATGAGAACCACCTCGAGTTGTAAGAACCGCGAGAACTACACCCCACGGAGCGCCGTTCGCCATGATTTTTTTTTACAAGTAGATGTGTATATTATAAACACAGCCGTAAAAAATCATGGCGAACGGCGCTCCGTGGGGTGTAGTTTTTTACACCACAAGTTTGGTGTTTTTTAATTTTTTTCTTTTTTCTTTTTTTTCACCAAACTTGTGGTGTAGAAAACTACACCCCACGGAGCGCCGTTCGCCATGATTTTTTACGGCTGTGTTTATAATATACACATCAACTTGTAAAAAAAAATCATGGCGAACGGCGCTCCGTGGGGTGTAGTTCTCGCGGTTCTTACAACTCGAGGTGGTTCTCATTCTAGCGGCTCCCTATATATATATATATATATTTAGCCAACCATATATTTGTGTATATATAAATATGTGCTATGTGTATTTAGTAGAAGTATATAGGAAACTTGTGTATCTAAAACATCAAGTGAAATATTACACCACAAATTCAAAGAGTCAAAAATATGACAAGGTAAATATATACAAATAAACACATATATAAATGTTGCAAAGATGAGACACAAGAAATACATATACTTACCCTTGACAAGGATGTGGAACAAATCAGACAAACGGACGATCGAACAAGTTATAATATATATACATATATTTGATGGAAAGTATATATATTAACAAGGCTCGGTAAAAGTGTACGAGTTCAGACAAGTAATTAAAATATATATTTTATCATCATACAAGAAATATATACAATACAAGTCGATCTTAAAAATATATAATTTTTAACAAACCTAAAGATATATATTATATATATACACACACATATACCTTACTAAATATAGAAAAACCTAAGAATCATTAAGGATGAAATTAATCATTAAGTACAAATATACATATGAATATGTATAACTACTTGTACGTCTAAATATGTGCCTACGTATACACTTAGTGAAAATACAAGATGTAACAACTCCTAAAAAATACCATATGAGGAACCCTGATCGAAACCCCGGACTTGCACGGCGAGAACCAGCACGAAAAATCAAAAAGAAAATTTTTAAGCTTCTCGCGGGTCGCGATAGACCGTTAAGGGTTCTCCGCAGGGAGCGAGAGAACTGAAATTCACAGAGACACGTGTTGGCCACATGTCATCCACGTGCCAACTCCAACGGTAACATAACTTTCGAAATCAACGATAACTTCATCATCTCAACACGTGATAACTGCAACGCGTTTTCAAGTTGACGCGTGTTCGGTTTGTGTGGCGGCGATGTTCCACGGGATACCATGTGTGGTCACCATGCCACTACGTAGCGCCCCGGTATTTGCCGTCGAGAATCATTGGTATGAACCTAGGATATAGCATGAAAAGCTTCTTTTTCGGGTTTTCTAATATATTCTTCATGTTGTCGAATATGAACGTCGAATAGTTATAATCCCAGATATTCACTAACACGACCAATGCTGATGGCTGAGTTTGGTTTAACTTATCAAGACAACCTTTGTTTTCTGAAATGCACAATATGAAGACGTGCACGAGTAATCTCTAGTATGGTGGAAACATTTTCTTCAACACAGTTGGGTTGTCTCCCTCATAGCTCATTCTCCTTAAGGCACTGATTACCCTGTCACCCTCAAAAGTGGTAGGATGATTTAGTTGATCTCCAAACATCAGTACTTCATGAAAAATTGCTTCAGTGATGATAATCTCTTTCTTCTTCACTTTTGCCTCTACCGATCCAGCATTGTTACCTCCTTTTTTGTTGACTTTGGTAGTCACCCAGAAGTCTCGGATAGTGTCGTGATAGATTACAGGATCTGTCTTTAACGCATGTGTCACACCCCAACCGATGGCGGAAACATCGGGGCGCGGCACTGAGCGAAACAGATTGTCCAGAAGTTTCCATAACAACTATATTTACCAAATATTTAAAGCAACACGTCCCATACCATGTCATAAATGATAATACAATTATTACAGAAAAGATCTAGTCAAATTGTTCTGTTCCGACAACTCAGATTCTTATTACAGACAATTGTTTATTGTTGACCTAGGTCTTTCCTAGCCTCGATTTCATAGCAAAGAAAGCAAATAAGCATCCTAAGCACCTGTCACATACGTTAAAGTAAAAGTCAATACACATAGTGTAAAGGTGAGCATACAAGTTTATTAGATATAGTAGAGTTCGAATTCGATTACGCATAACCAGCACGTACACATAGTGAAATGAGGCATGTTAGTTATCGACATGAACCTATCGATACCAATGACTGCGGGTTGACTGCCCAAGGCTGTTCGCGATACATACTCACCACTGTGAGCCATGTAGGTAATTGTCCTTAACAACCCCTGAGTGAACAGGTGCTGAGTCCAAACTATAGTACTATCGTTGCTAGGGCAGGTAGACATCATCCCATGTGTAAACATAACAAAAAGCATTCATTAAATCACGTATAACATGCGGTAACGGTTAGCGTTAAAAGTATTGCGTAGTGTGTTCGATGTGATTTAGAATAAGTAAGATATATAACACCCAAAAGTGCATAAAGCAAAAAGGGATTGAGTATACTCACAGCGGTTGGTGGATTGAAGGGTGCGCTAGAGAGTAAGGTTAGTCTGATCAGAATGATAGAATAACGATAAGCGACGCGTAAAACGATGCAAGTGTTAGTGGGTCGAACAGTAGGTCGATCGGATGGTAGTCCGTTCGGTCGGCTGATCGTGCGAGTGGTAGTCCGCTCGGATGGTCACCCGATCGAGTGGCCTTTCGAGTGGATTGTCTCTTCCTTTAGGAAGGATGTGTTTGTGTATGATGGCTTGACTTTTGAAGTTTTTTGTTGTGGTATTTTGAAAACATAGAAGTATCACTACCTTTCAAGTCAGTCGATCGGAAGGTAGTTCGATTGTACGACAACCCGATTGGTTGGACACTTTAGTGAGAACAAGTTCACAGCAGGACGGTCACTCGATCGGATGACCGTCCAATCGGGTGGCAATCCTTGTGCATGGAACTTGTTGAAAATTGTTTAAGAACTGAAGTTTTAAATGTCACATGTTCGAGCGGTTAATCCGATCGGATGATAGTCCGATCGGACAACAACTCGTTTAACGTTCAGACTTCAAATGTTGGTAAACAGTTTAAGTGTGGGACCCAAGGTGTAGATTGATCGGGTGACAACCCGTCCGGGTGACAGTCCGTCCGATCGGACGACATTCCGTCCTGGTCATTCCATTCGTCTTATACTTGGTTATTTTGATAGTTTGTCGTTTTATCGAGATGTTTTGATAACGTGTTAAGCAACAGAAACCTCGTCAATACTTGGTTATCCTGATTGGACAGGAATCACCCAAATCCGGTCAATTAACTGTTCAAGACGGTGTTCCATGTTTAACCCGAAATCGGTAAACCTCGTTGTTAGGATCCGGATCTTGGACCAACACAACCACAAGAATGAGTAGGAAGTCGGTACAAGCTCCGATTCTATCGGTTTTGAGTGCATTGAGTGTAAAAGAGTTGAAAGAAAGTTGGAAAACATTCTCTCAATCCCTTTCACCGTGAATATGTTTAGATCTATAAAAGATCTTTGTTTGTTTATGTGGAAATCGGTTAGATTCAAGTTGTTCTTGAAGGATTGAAGTCAAAACATGAAGTTCCTAAGAACACCATGATGACATCACCCTAGAACACCTCAAATCTAGTGATTTCACGGTTAAACGCTAAGATTCAAAAGATAGAAAGGTGTAGAATCAAGTGTGGATCAAAGATGTACAAGATTTAGGTTGAGATCTTACCGGAATCGAGAGAAATCTGAGAAAAAGCAAGGTTGAAGTGCCGGTCGGACAGAGAGTACCAAAAGTATAAAGTGTGATGGTGACCTGGGGTATTTATAGGGTTACCCAAAGTGGAAAGGAGTGGGTCGATCGGGTGGCAGCCTGATCGATTGGCTGGTCAATCGAGCGGCAGCTCGATCGATTAGCTGATCGATCGACTGGTCACCTGGTCGATCAGTCCCTTGGTTTGAGTGTTCGGTGCGACGAGTTTTGTTGTTTCGATTGCGATTGCGAGCGTTGCGATGCGATAGAGTTTCCTATTCTAATTACTTGTAATCCCAACTACTATATCTAACATACAATCATCGGTGAAATAGGATGATTCTATCTTGCGTTTAGCGTTTGCGATTCGATTGCGATTTAGTTTCGATTGCGTTTCGATTTGATCACCATAACATAACATAATTAAACACGCACAATTAACACATAAAAGGCACACACACACGTATATAATTAACCAAAATGCGTAATTCAAGTTGCGAGCGCGATTGCGATAAGCGATAAGGCGATCAAACATGCGATAAATGTCGAATAAACCTCGATTATTGATAAGTACTCCACATAATACAACTAACGTTAAGCACAAACTAGACTAACTATGAGTCAAAGAAGTCAAAACAGGAATTGAGCAAGGAGTGACAGATCGCAATTAGCAATCTCGTCTCCCTTTGACTTCAATTTTGACTTTGACTTTGACTTTCGAAACACGGGGTGTTACAGCCTCCCCTAGTTGAGGGAATTTCGTCCCGAAAGGCCGAAGCCGTAACAAACAACTGCGGGTACTTCGCCTTCATGTCGCTTTCGAGTTCCCAAGTGAAGTCTGCGCCTCATTTGCCTTCCCATCGGACTTTCACAATAGGAATGCGCGAGCGTCTGAGCTGCTTGGTTTGGCGATCCATGATTTCGACAGGCTTCTCCACGAAGTGTAGTGTTTCATTTAGTTGGAGGCCATCAAGAGGTACAATTAAATCATGCTCAGCCAGGCACTTTTGGAGGTTCGAAACATGGAAAGTCGGGTGGCCATTACTCAGTTCCTCCGATAGTTCGAGTCTGTAGGCGACTTTTCCGATCCTTTCTATAATCTTAAAAGGTCCAACATATCGAGGCGCGAGTTTCCCTTTCTTACCGAATCTGACCACACCCTTCCAAGGTGATACCTTTAGGAGTACGTAGTCGCCAACGTTAAATTTAAGGGGCTTGCGTCGTCTATCGGCGTAACTTTTCTGACGACTCCGAGCTTTCAGCAGGTTGTCTCGAATTTGGAGAACTTTGTCAGTCGTTTCTTGCAATAGCTCAGGATCGGTTAATTGCGAGTGCCCGATCTCGTGCCATACAATAGGCGATCGACATCGTCTTCCGTATAAAGCCTCAAATGGTGCCATTTGAATGCTGGAATGATAACTATTATTATACGAGAATTCGACTAATGGCAGGTAAGTGTCCCAATTACCACCGAAATCTATGACACACGAACGGAGCATGTCTTCAAGGGTACGAATCGTTCTTTCCGTCTGACCGTCGGTTTGAAGATGGAATGCGGTACTCAGATTAAGCGTAGTACCGAGAGCTGCTTGAAACGTTTCCCACAGTCGCGAGGTAAACCGAGCGTCACGGTCAGAGATGATGTCGCGAGGCGTTCCATGATTACAAATGATCTCATCGGTGTAGATTCGGGCTAATCGTTCTACCTTGTAGTCTTCTCGTATGGGCAGAAAGTGAGCAGATTTGTTCAAACAGTCAACGATAACCCAGATGCTATCGTGGCCTGTTGACGTGCGCGGGAGCATGGTTATGAAGTCCATAGCTATACTCTCCCACTTCCATATAGGAATTGGGGGTTATTCGAGTAGGCCAGAGGGTCTTTGGTGATCGGCCTTGACCTTCGAGCAGGTCAGGCACTTTCCAACGTAGAGGGCGATATCCCTTTTCATGCCCGGCCACCAGTACTTGTAGCGAAGGTTCTGGTACATTTTATCGGCACCGGGATGAATAGAATATCGGGATTTGTGGGCTTCGTCCATCAAAATCTGTCGCAAATCGTTCCGCTTAGGGATCTAAATTCGGTCCAGATAATGGAATATCCCATTCGACTTATTAACAAATTGGGCTCCGTCGTGGTAAATCCTTTCTTTCTTCAAAGTGCGTTCGTTAAAACACGCATGCTGGGCTTCACGGATGAGGGTCTCGAGGTGATGTTGGGCTGGAATATTGGGAATGCTGTGCAGATAGCTCCGTCGGCTGAGAGTGTCGGCAACGACATTTGCTTTGCATGGGTGGTAACGAATCTCACAGTCGTAATCGTTGAGAAGTTCTACCTAGCGCCGTTGACGCATATTAAGTTCTTTCTGACCAAAGATATGTTGTAGGCTCCTATGATCGGTGAAGATCGTACACTTTGTACCATAAAGGTAGTGTCGCCAAATCTTTAATGCAAAAACAACTGCGCCTAGCTCGAGGTCATGGGTTGTATAGTTCTTCTCGTGGATCTTGAGCTGACGAGAGGCGTAAGTGATAACCTTGTCTCGTTGCGTAAGAACACAACCAAGACCAAGGTTCGAGGCATCACAATAGACGATAAAGTCGTCGTTTCCGTCGGGTAAAGCGAGGACAGGAGCATTGCAAATGATGTACTTGAGGGTTTGGAAAGCAGATTCCTGTTCGGTTCCCCAAACAAAGGATCTGTCTTTATGCGTGAGAGCGGTAAGCGACACAACGATTTTAGAGAATCCTTCGATAAATCAAAGATAGTAGCCTGCTAGTCCGAGATAAGAACGGACTTCAGACGGGTTCTTCGGTGTAACCCAACTCTTAACTGCTTCAATCTTCGCGGGATCGACATGAATCCTTGACTATTGACAATGTGACCGAGGAATTGAACCTCCTCTAGCTAAAATTCACACTTGGAGAACTTGGCATAGAGTGGATTCCCCCTGAGTAATTCGAGAACCAAATGTAGATGTTGCGTGTGTTCGGCTTTCAACTTAGAATAGATCAGGATATCATCGATGAACACGATGACGAAGCGGTCTAGAAATGGTTTACACACCCGATTCATCAGATCCATGAAAACCGCGGGTGCGTTGGTTAAACCAAAAGGCATAACAACGAACTCATAGTGGCCGTAACGAGTGCGGAAAGCGGTTTTTGGTATATCCTCCTCTTGAATACGTAGTTGGTGATAGCCTGAGCGTAGATCAATCTTCGAGAAACACGTAGCACCTTGTAGCTGATCAAACAAATAATCAATTCGAGGCAGGGGATAGCGATTCTTGATTGTCAACTTATTCAATTCCCGATAGTCGATGCACATCCGAAATGACCCATCCTTCTTTTTGACGAAAAGGACTGGTGCGCCCCATGGATAGGTGCTCGGGCGAAAGCCTTTATCAAGTAATTCCTGGAGTTGACTCGAGAGTTCATGCATTTCGGATGAAGCGAGTCGATAAGGAGCTTTGGCAACAGGGTTGGCTCCAGGAATGAGGTCGATACGAAAGTCGATGTCACGACTTGGCGACAGTCCAGGAAGATCATCAGGGAACACCTGAGGAAATTCACGGACCACAGAAAAGTCTTTCACTTTGGTCTTCCTTTTCTTTTCCTTCTCCGCTAATACAATGTTGGCCAAGAAGGCTCTGTATTCCTTGCGGAGATACTTGCTAGCTTGGACACATGACATGAGCTTGAGACCTTTCGAAGGAGTTTCACCGTATACACACAAAATATCACCGTTAGCGAGCGTGAATCGAATCATCTTATCAAAGCACACAACTTCAGCATGGTTTTCACGAAGAAAGTCCATGCCTACTATAATGTCAAATCTTCCGAGCTGCATCGAAATAAGATCAATCGGAAAGGTGTGATTGTTGAGTTCCAGAGTACAATCACGAAGAACAGAATTAACAGCAATGGTTCTTCCAGTGGCGACTTCGACATCGAACATCGAGGAGAGATTGGAGCGCTTACGGTTTAGGAGCTTTTCGAACTCAAACGACACAAAACAATTATCGGCTCCAGTATCAAACAAACATGATGCATAAATACCATTCACAAGGAACGTACCATTGACCACGTTTTTGTCAGCCTGTGCTTAGCGCGCATTGATGTTGAACGTTCTGGCGCGGGCGGCTTGTTGCTGTTGCTATTAAGGCTGTTGCTGCTGCTGTTGGTGAGGCTGCTGCTGCTGCTGATGCTGGGGTTCTTGTTTCACAACCCTGTTCGGGCACATGTTCGCAAAGTGGTTGGGATCACCACATGTGAAGCAGACTCTAGCGTTGACCGCGGGTGCCTGAGCCGCGTGTTGTCCTTGAGGGGCTGGGAGCAGAGCTTGATGAGTAGTGGCTTGAGCTGGGGCTTGACGGGGAACAGTATGGCAGTTTGCAGTAAAGTGGCCGTCATGTTGCAGTGAGCGCAAAAACGGCAGGCGAGACCCACTGGGTGATGGTAGGAGCATGTCGGGCAGACAGGGTGGGGACCAGTATATGCACGCTTTGCGGGCGGTGCATAGGTGATTGGAGCTGGAGCTGATCGGTGGTGTTGTTGTTGTTGTTGTTGCTGAGCTGGTACCGCTTGAAGTGGAGCAGCGGTAGTGACAACACTGTTCTTGTTGCTGGAGCTGCTGTTGTTGTTCTTCCTCTTTCGACGCGAGGACTTTAACGACTGCGATGCGGTGGCGGTGGTGTCGGCAGTTGGTGCGACAGTGACTTGGTGCAGGTTCTTTGAAGCTTTATCCCAAAAACCAGCTTTTACTCGCTTGTCGTTGATTTCAGCGGCAAGCAAATAAGTTCCTTCAATCGTTGCTGGTTTGGAAGCTTGCACAAAATCAACAACACAATCCGGCAGAGCGCGGATATACTTCTTGATCGTCATGTCGGTCGTCTTCACCTGACTAGGACAGATAATGCTGAGCTGCTTGAAGCGAGCAGTCGGGGCAGCGTTGTCACCTTCCTTTTGCTGAATATGCTAGAACTCGTCCTCTAGCTTTTGGCGCTCATGGGGAGGGCAGAACTCTTCGAGCATCACGTTCTTCAACTCGTCCCATGACAGACCATAGGCTGCATCATTTCCGCGCTTGTTCCTTTCGGCCGTCCACCAGTCTAGAGCGCGGGGCTGGAAGACGCCGGTCGCGTTCAGTGTGTGGAGATTATCAAGACATCCGCTCTGTCGCAGGGTGACTTCGATCGAGTCAAACCATTGAAATAAAGCTGTAGGGCCTTCTTCTCCGGTGAACTCTTTCGGTACGCATGCCTTGAACTGTTTGAAGCTGAAAGCAGCTTTGCGAGTATCCTTGGGAGCTTCGGTCCTGGATTCTTCGGACGATTTGCCTATGTTTTCGTATAGCTCGCTCACGATTTGGGGAACAGTCTTTGCCACTTGCTTAGCGATCATGGCAGTGAGGCGTTTGTCTCTCTGTTCTTGACGAGAAAGTCGTGGGTGACGGGGTCCAGATGACGACATTGTCTGCAGCAGACATCGTCATAGGTCTTAGACACAACATAGCCGAATCTCACCTCACAATCCTAATACTACTAAGCTCAAGAGCACGTTTACGTAACACATAAACACATAGACACATATCACGTATTCACATAGGCATAGAAGCACATAAACACGTAGGCACAGGAAACACAGAATGCACATAGAGCACAGAGGAGCAGTCAGGATACAGAAACCTATCATTCCAAGTTCGTAAGCGTTTGAGAATAGCGATCGCGAATAATTTAGCGAATAGTATAGTATAAGCGTATAACCTAGCATAAGGTCGTCCACAATTAGCGATTTGGTAGCGTTTTGAGATAGTGATGTAGTGCGAGTCGTGTGTGTCGATCAAGCGAACGTGAAAAGCGAACAAATCACCAAAAACCGTAACACATAAACAAATAAATCACATAAAATTCACATAAAATCGTCGAATATCAGAGACGGCAGTAGCGAGCTCAGAATTGAAACACATAAAAATCGAGAAATAGATTGTCTGCGGCTAGATAGACATTGACTAGCCAAAGTGATTCGACTATTCACCAGGGCTTTAGTTCACACTTTGGCCTTCGAAACTGTGCTCTCACCTCGAATCTGGGCTAATGGCACTCATCCTTCCAGTTTCAGTGCGACTTCAAGTCGTTGGAGTCCGTCGAGACTTTGGTGAGAGTTTTATAAAACAAAATAAGTCGGAAATAGCTGTCAAGGTTCGGGTTTCACCCCTGACTTAACAACTTGTTCCTGTTTTGATAAAATAGAGACAAAAATATGCATTAAAGTATGGATTTCACTCCTGATTCAACGCAAATTCTCGTGTTTGTGATAAAAATGCGGGTCAAACAAGCAATTTAGTCGAGAGTTTGCGGCTTTCACACCTAATCTCGACCTAATTACCAGTTTATTTTGAAATAGTAGTGCGCAGTGATAGTGTAGCGTGCGCAAGAATAGCGAGGTATAGCAAGCAGGTTCGTACAAATCCCTAAAGATTTGCACAAGTCGGTCTGTTGGTACCTAACTATAGACTAGGTCATTTCTAAGACATCGACCCGGACTAGGTCGAGTCTTGCCTAATTCCTTTTAGTTATGGCTCTGATACCAATCTGTCACACCCCAACCGATAGCGGAAACATCGGGGCGCGGCACTGAGTGAAACAGATTGTCCAGAAGTTTCCATAACAACTATATTTACCAAATATTTAAAGCAACACATCCCATACCCTGTCATAAATGATAATACAATTATTACAGAAAAGATTTAGTCAAATTGTTCTGTTCCAACAACTCAGATTCTTATTACAGACAATTGTTTATTGTTGACCTAGGTCTTTCCTAGCCTCGATTTCACAGCAAAGAAAGCAAATAAGCATCCTAAGCACCTGTCACATACGTTAAAGTAAAATTCAATACACATAGTGTAAAGGTGAGCATACAAGTTTATTAGATATAGTAGAGTTCGAATTCGATTACGCATAACCAGCACGTACACATAGTGAAATGAGGCATGTTAGTTATCGACATGAACCTATCGATACCAATGACTGCGGGTTGACTGCCCAAGGCAGTTCGCGATACATACTCACCACTGTGAGCCATGTAGGTAATTGTCCTTAACAACCCCTGAGTGAACAGGTGTTGAGTCCAAACTATAGTACTATCGTTGCTAAGGCAGATAGGCAGCATTCCATGTGTAAACATAACAAACAAGCATTCATTAAATCACGTATAACATGCGGTAACGGTTAGCGTTAAAAGTATTGCGTAGTGTGTTCGATGTGATTTAGAATAAGTAACGTATGTAACACCCAAATGTGCATAAAGCAAAAAAGGATCGAGTATACTCACAGCGGTTGGTGGATTGAAGAGAGCGCTAGAGAGTAAGGTTAGCCTGATCAGAATGATAGCATAACGAGAAGCGACACGTAAAACGATACAAGTGTTAGTGGGTCGAACAGTAGGTCGATCGGATGGTAGTCCGTTCGGTCGGCTAATCGTGCGAGTGGTAGTCCGCTCGGATGGTCACCCGATCGAGTGGCCTTTCGAGTGGATTATCTCTTCCTTTAGGAAGGATGTGTTTGTGTATGATGGCTTGACTTTTGAAGTTTTTTGTTGTGGTATTTTGAAAACATAGAAGTATCATTACCTTTCAAGTCGGTCGATCAGACGGTAGTTCGATCGTACGACAACCCGATTGGTTGGACACTTTAGTGAGAACAAGTTCACAGCAGGACGGTCACTCGATCGGATGACCGTCCGATCGGGTGGCAATCCTTGTGCATGGAACATGTTGAAAATTGTTTAAGAACTGAAGTTTTAAATGTCACATGTTCGAGCGGTTAATCCGATCGGATGATAGTCCGATCGGACAACAACTCGTTCAACGTTCAGACTTCAAATGTTGGTAAACAGTTTAAGTGTGGGACCCAAGGTGTAGATCAATCAGGTGACAACCCGTCCGGGTGACAGTTCGATTGGACGGTAGTCTGATCAGACGGCATTCCGTCCTGGTCGTTCCGTTCGTCTTATACTTGGTTATTTTGATAGTTTGTCGTTTTATAGAGATGTTTTGATAACGTGTTAAGCAACAGAAACCTTGTCAATACTTGGTTATCCTGATCAGACAGGAATCACCCAAATCCGGTTACTTAACTGTTCAAGACGGTGTTCCATGTTTAACATGAAATCGGTAAACCTCATTGATAGAATCCAGATCTTGGACTAACACAACCACAAGAATGAGTAGGAAGTCGGTACAAGCTCCGATTCTATCGGTTTTGAGTGCATTGAGTGTAAAAGAGTTGAAAGAAAGTTGGAAAACATTCTCTCAATCCCTTTCACCGTGAATATGTTTAGATCTATGAAAGATCTTTATTTGTTTATGTGGAAATCGGTTAGATTCAAATTGTTCTTGAAGGATTGAAGTCAAAACATGAAGTTCCTAAGAACACCATGATGACATCACCCTAGAACACCTCAAATCTAGTGATTTCACGGTTAAAAGTTAAGATTCAAAAGATAGAAAGGTGTAGAATCAAGTGTAGATCAAAGATGTACAAGATTTAGGTTGAGATCTTACCGGAATCGAGAGAAATCTGAGAAAAAGCAAGGTTGAAGCGCTGGTCGGACAGAGAGTACCAAAAGTAGAAAGTGTGATGGTGACCTGGGGTATTTATAGGGTTACCCAAAGTGGTAAGGAGTGGGTCGATCGGGTGGCAGCTTGATCGATTGGCTGGTCGATAGAGCGGCAGCTCTATCGATTAGCTGATCGATCGACTGGTCACCTGGTCGATCAGTCCCTTGGTTTGAGTGTTCGGTGCGACGAGTTTTGCTGTTTCGATTGCGATTGCGAGCGTTGCGATGCGATAGAGTTTCCTATTCAAATTACTTTTAATCCCAACTACTATATCTAACATACAATCATCGGTGAAATAGGATGATTCTATCTTGCGTTTAGCGTTTGCGATTCGATTTCGATTGAGTTTCGATTGATCACCATAACATAACATAATTAAACACGCACAAGTAACACATAAAAGGCACACACACACGTATATAATTAACCAAAATGCGTAATTCGAGTTGCGAGCGCGATTGCGATAAGCGATAAGGCGATCAAACATGCGATAAATGTCGAATAAACCTCGATTATTGATAAGTACTCCACATAATATAACTAACGTTAAGCACAAACTAGACTAACTATGAGTCAAAGAAGTCAAAACAGGAATTGAGCAAGGAGTGACAGATCGCAATTAGCAATCTCGTCTCCCTTTGACTTCAATTTTGACTTTGACTTTCGAAACACGGGGTGTTACAGCATGCGTAATTCTGCAATCATTCAGACCGACGATCATTGAATTGAACATGTCAAAGTGTTCCGCAGGAGGATCAGACAAATATCCAGTCTGATTATGGGAGATTTCCACATCTAGCTTACGTTGATCAGCCATAACTTGAGCCATATTCTACACAAAAATTAACCAAGTTAAATTTTTGTTGAAACGAAGTTAACTTAGTTAACAGGTTGACTGGTCAACATAATTCAACAAGTCAACCAGGTCAACATAAGTCAAAAGGTAAATCAGGTCAACAAGTCAATCTAAAAGGTTAAGGGGTCAATACAGTTCGAATTGGCCAAAAGGGTCAGATGCAATTCGAATTGGTCAAGGGTCAAAGGTCAACTGCAATTCGGATGGACCTTAGACACTGTTTTGAAAAACCCTTGCCAGTCATCCAAAACAGTCTGACATTTTGGATACTATATGTCAGATTTCGGACAATAACAAGATTATTCGAAATGCGTATAGATTATCCGAATTCCATCCGAAATGCAAGGTGATGATCCGAAGTCGATCCGAAAAGCATAGGAACCTGCAAACCTTGTAATTCGAATAAGTAGTCCAAGAAGTCAATGTGAGAATCCGAAATTTGAGATCAGTCCAAAATGCAACAAGAATGATAAAAAGTTGACAATATATAGTGTTTCGTATTGGTCCTTGGTCCTGAGATCAATGTAGATATCATCTTTTGGACTTAGGCATAATGTTTTGGGTTGTTTTGGCAAGAAAAACACAAAACATAACAATTTAAGACACAATGCAGTGAATTCTAGGCTTAAAACTTAAAACATCATGCCAAGAACGTTAAGTAGTGTTTTTTAAATTTCACGGCCATAATACGTTGCATTGTGTTTTAAATTGTTATGTTTGGTGTTTTTCTTGCCAAAACAACTTGCCTAAATTCAAAACATGATACATATATGTCAATTTCTATGTCTTCTCACACTTCTCACGAAAAATGTTATTTTTACAAGAACTTCACCCTATATATATAAGCTACAAATTTAATGGTTACAAGTTGTGATTTGCTAATTTTTTTTTTCTTGGCATCATATTTTATTTATTATTGATTATTTATATAAAACAATTTTCCCTTTTTTTGATTATTTATTGTAAGTAAATTTGCAAGCATTGGCCGAATTCGTTATGTGGTAAAATACAGTTTTATAATTATATGTGTTATGCACTAAGTTAAACTCTCGGAACAACGTTTTTTTTTTCTTTTCTTGGAGCTTCCGGTGATGGTGTTTGTTGGCATTGATGTGACGTTGGTGCTACTTGGTGCGGTTTTATGCCCCCATCGCAACACGGGGTGGTTAAGACTAGTTATTGAATAAATCTCAACCTCTCATTTTGATGATTATAACCTACCCTCAAGTTAATAAATAATAAATTGGTTGAGTTGAAGAAATTTAATGAAAAAAAATCTTTAAAACTGCTGGATGCATGCACTTTAAAGGTTATATTAAGTTGAGTTTGTTTGTGATGGTCCTATATTCCTATATCAACTAGCTAATCAACTCAGTCTACATTATCTCAACCTGGAATCCGATATTCACGTATATAACCACTTGCATAATAAATACAATATATATGCGTATGAAGATTCATCTATGTCAGCTTTTGTCTTCGTTTCACATTTTAGATTCTTCTATTTAATTGGTTTTCAGCCTCAGAAGTTGCCAATACCAAGATTATAAAAGTCTATGGCAAATTTTAATAAAAAGTCTATTGCAATTTTTACGTTTATTGAATAGAAACATCAAAACTAAACAATTAACGTGAAACTTTTCTAGCACTTGCAACTCAACCTGGAATCCGATCTTCACGTATTTAACAACTTGCATAATAAATACAATATATGTGTATGAAGATTCATTCGTGTCATCTTTTTTCTTGGTTTCACAATTTAGAATCTTCTATTTAATTGGTTTTCAGCCTCATAAGTTGCCAATACCAAGATTATAAAAGTCTATTTCAATTTTTCAAGGCCGGTTTTAGGCCTGTACAAGTCGGGCGACGGCACAAGGCCCAAATTGCTAAGGGGCCCGAAGTTTCTTTAATATATATATATATATATATATATAGGATAAGGATCCGTTAGGAACCACCCTTTATTGCGAGAACCGCGAGAACCAGTGTGAACACATGGCAAAATTGTAATTATGTGATATTTATTTCAAAACACGCTCCCCTCTTCTCATCACTCTGTTCACGATCTACAACTTTCAATTAGGGTTTCATACATCAGATTAGATTGTTGTATACATTGCAGATCAGATTATTGTATACATTGACAACGACGGCCGACGACGTTCACGTAACTCACCGGAGTTCACGGCGGCGACATCCAGGCACGGTGTTTCCGGCAGGATTCACAATGAACAACCCACCATTTACACGATCTACATGGCATCCTCTGATTCATCACGTGTCGATCCTCACACATATGATGTTCCTCCTCATACAGTCTCTGATAATCCTCCTCATACACGGCATCCTCTGTTGGTCCATCTTCTGATAATACAGTTGATAGTCACAAGATACCTACAAATACAGAACATCAAGAGTTGCAATTCATTCGATTTGTGACTAAAGGTATTATGTTTAGTGTAAACGATGTATATACTTTGTAAATCATTATATTTACTGTAAATGATGTTGTATTAATTATATGCACATGTGCATTATGTTTACTGTAAATTATATTGTATTAGATTATATGCACATGTGCATTATGTTGAAAACTAGACTATATTGTTGATGTATGTATTCTAAACAAGTGCCTTATGGATAACTATCTAATTATGTACATAATGGAAGCAAACAAAGGGTCTTAGGTGGTGGATAACTACAAAAAAATAGGGGAGGTGATTGTGTGAGATTGGCAATTGAAGAACAAGCAGACAACCGGGGAGGCATGGGTGGAGTATATGCAGCTTTTGGCGCTGCTGAAAGACACCTGAATGAAGATGGGTCAATATGGGCGGGGTTGGCACTCGGAAAAATAAGTCGACTTTCAATGTTAAACCCGTTAGATAGGATTCGTGTGTCATAAGCGGGGACCCGTCGAGTGGCTTTGTAATGACCTAGAACGTTTGGGCTACACCTAAAGCCAATATGTTAGCATGGAAAGGCGTTGAAGGCAGGTTACTGACAAAGACAGAGCTGTAAAAAAAAAGGAATTCTTATCAGCAACACATTGTGCCCGGGTTGCGGATACGAGCAAGAAACTGTTGAACACATCCTCATTCTGTGTTTGATGTCGAAAACGCTATGGTGGATGGTTGGAGCATGGCTGGGAGTAAAAGATTTACATTCTTACTCAACAGTGGCAGATATTCTCTTTTTTTCCTGGAAGCTGGATATTTCTAAGAAGAAAAGGGCAGTCAACTGCATAGTGATAGTTACATTATGGATCATATGGTCAAGAAGAAATGAGAAGGTATTCAAAGTGGTGCAGTGTTCAAATGCTATAAGACTGGAATAAGTCAGTGAGTGTACTCGTTGTGGATGAAAGTCATAGCCAATATGGAGAATTTAGTGATTGAAGAGTGGTACACCAGTGGTGTGAATGTAATAGAAAAAATATGATTTTATATGTTTATTGTAAGCATACTTCTCTAGTTCATGTCTAAAGTTATGTTTTGAATATATGGCATCTTGTTATGTTAAAAAAAATGTCGTTATATATAAAACGATAATGCTCATGTGCATTATGTTGACAATTACATTATGCACACATGCATTATATTGACAATTACCTTATGTATACATTTGAAAAATATAGGATGATAAGGGAGATGCAGACGAGAGAAGATTTCAAAAACTATTATAGAGACATACGAGAGACGTACGTCTATTTATCTTTATCGGTGAACCTGGTTCAGACACTATATTACATACAATGAAAGACCAATTTGCCAACCTCAAAGACTTTTATTTTGATTACGTTATAGTTGATAACGAGCTACAATCAGCTACAATCGTTCTTAGATGTTCAACCAGACGTCGTAAATCGAGCAACCAAATATATGATTCTTAAATGAACTATTTATGACAATAAACAAATTCCAATCAGTATTCATTTTGATTCTGTTTTTTAGTTGTCATGACGTGGATTATCAAATTTACGTTTTGATTATGTTTTTTTAGTTGTTTTCATGTGCATTACCAAACTTAATGTATTGATAGAAAGATGCACATGTGCATACATGTTTTTCTGTTTAGCTTAACATGGTTATTTGATATGAAAAAAAAAGATGCACATGCGCAATATACGTGTTCTAATAATGCTCATGTGCACCCATACATATTTTTTAACAACATACAAGCACTGCTTTGATACGTATATACATCGCTTTAATATACATAATACATCCTTTGATATACATAATACATCGACATATGATTACTATTTTGAATAAAGCACATGTGCATCCATACATAATTTATCCTATACAACTACTGTCAACCAAATATACCCACACCACATCAGTTAGCCACTTACTACTTCCCAAACAAAAAAAAAAAAAGAAAAGAAAAAAAAAACAAACACTACGAATTTCATGTCCTTGAATCACCCACGTATAACATCCATAACATCATATTGCCTGTTCCTTTTCCAGTTGTTGAGCACACACCCCAGCATTCCTATTGCTTCAACGCCTCTTCGTCTAACATCTGCTTAACTCTATCATCTGTTAATCCATGTATTTTTTTTGCCATCCATGATCTACAATGAGCATGTGTATCAACATTAATTTATGATCAACATATAAGATATGCACACGTGCATCATTATATACATGTGCATAAACATTAAGTACCTTAAGAACCTATGTTGATAAATTATGCACACGTGCATATTAACATATTATGTCAATCTATGCACATGTGCATAACTATATATCACACAATTATACCTTATTAACATATTCCAAGATGAAATACATGTTAGCATAACTGTGCATAACCATATAGATCAAAGTCATATGCATCAACCTTATCTACCTTGTTAGACTATTATTGCAAACTATGCACACGTGCATATTAACCTATTATAACAATTTATGCACATGTGCATAACTATATAGATCACAAATTTAGTTTATTATCCTGTTATGTGTAATCATATTCTGTCAAGATATGCATATGTGCATAACTATATATCACACAATTATACCTAATCGACATGTTCTGTGTAAGCCTGTTCTGTTAGAAAATATGCACATGTGCATAGATCACAACATTACCTTATTATCCTGTTCCGTTTCTGTTAGAAAATATGCACATGTGCATATCTATATAGATCACAACATTACCTTATTATCCTGTTCCGTGTAAGCATATCCTGTCAAAATATGCACATGTGCATAACTATAGCTATGCACATGTGCATTAACATGACATAGCTTATCAACAGTTATAATTCAGTAAAAAAAACCCTAACGCTTACCAAATCAAGTTGTGTGTTGCCCATCATATCTAGCATTATTCACAGAACATTATTCATCAAGAAAAACTACATGAACAAACACATAACTACCACAATACATATAGTTCTATCACAACATTCGCCCCTGTTCACTCAAAAAACATACATATAACACAATTTTCAATAATGCAGATATGAAACAGGTGTGAAACGACTGCTTAAGTGTCATAATCACATAATAACATATCTGAATCGATGATTAAGAGTTGTATTGTCACATACGACTACAAAACAAAGTGTATGAACTTACAAATTCACAGAACAGTGTAACAACGAATCGTGATTCCGTTAGACGACATATGTTCTTCAAATTATCCCTATCTGTACAACAAATCTTGATGATTATGATCGTTTTGCCCTAATTTCGAATCGAAGATGAATGTGCAATCGATGATTATGTTCTTATTGCACTAATATCGAACATACGACGAATTTTGATGACGAACTGCTGATATTGTGGAGCGTCAAACTTGATTTTTTGTGAATCGCTGTGACGAATCGCAGATTGATGATGCTTGTGGGATTATCGGACGTGATTTCTTGATAGATTGTGATTTAGTTTTTGTTTGAAGTCCAGTAGTACAGATGCAGGGAGAGGAGCGACTAATTTACAAGTTTTATGTATTTACAAAATTGCCCCCTGTTCACATTGGTTCTCGCGGTTCTCGCAATAAGGGTGGTTCTCGCATGAACCTTACCCTATATATATATATATATATATATATATATATATATATATATATATATATATATATATATATAGGAGAAGAATCCGTTAGGAACCACCCTTTATTGCGAGAACCGCAAGAACCAATGTGAACACAAACAGTAATACCTAAAAAAATCTAAAAAACACCCAAAAAAAATTTTTTTTTTACCATTTTTTTTTTGTAAAAATCACTATATTTTGTTTACAATAAAAAAAATTGAGTCACAGTTATCCATGCACATGTGCATTTGTATCATTTCTTTGACAAATTTCGTAATTCATTACAAATATTAGACAATTGCACTTTCATTTACACTACCACGTGTAATACACTACTTTTTACGTTAACAATATTAGAAATGCACATGTGCATCTATATGTATCAACATGAAATAAGGTGTTTTGGTACACTACTTTCTCTTTCATCTATCAATCCATCCATAATACACAAACATGCACATGTGCATGTTTGTCATTTCTTTGACAAATTCCGTAATTCATTACAACTATTAGATAATTGCACTTTCATTTACACTACCATGTGTAATACAATACTTTTTACATTACCAATATTAGAAATGCACATGTGCATCTATATGTATCAACATGAAATAAGGTGTTTTGGTACACTACTTTGAATACGCTTTCCCTTTCATCTAACATACCATCCACAATATACTACCATTACCTCCTACAATCCATAATACAATACCATTACCTCCTACCATCCATAATACAATGCCATTACCAATATTTTCACTTTATTACATGTATGTAAACACCATTTATACCATCCAATCAACATATTACATCATAGATTGACAACTATAACCAAACCATCAACCACTAGATATAACTTACCAAAAAACATGTATATAGGCCTACTTCTCCATTCAAAATCACAAACTTTTTGTACCAAAACACGTTATATCATGGTTATACCTGATGATGCACATGTACATTTTGTATATTGGTAATGTAAAAAGTAGTGTATTACGAATGGTATTGTAAATTAAAGTGCAATTCTCTATTCCTGGTAACGTATTACCGAATTTGTCGAAGTAATGATACATATGCACATGTGCATGGATAACTGTTACTCGAAAAGAAAGGTTTTTTTATGGTAACGAAATATAGCGACTTTCAACAAAAATATTAAAAAAAATTATTTTTGAGTCCTTTTTTGATTTTTTTTTTTAGATTTTATTTTGTGTTCACATTGGTTCTCGCAATAAGGGTGGTTCTCGCATGAACCTTACCCTATATATATATAGGGTAGGGATATGGTAAAAAGTGTTTAAAATGTGAGAAGGGTAAGAAGTGTTTTAAACCATTGGATATTTGATCTAATGGTTGAGATCAATAGGGTATAAAAATGTAAATTGTGTTTTAATTAGAGGGACCTTATGTAAAATTGAAGGGCAATAGTGTCTTTTTCAATGTTTGAAATATGATAACCGTAACCTACACAACCAGAAACACCTACATTCACTCCTTTTTCCTTAAATATCGGAATTAATGATTCGCCTTAATTGTAGGGAGGTCTTTGGTTGCAAATTCTTCATACGTTATCATAAAGAGATCTATAATCAGATTCATAGCGTGGTGTTCTTAAACAACAGGATAAATTGACTATGATTCAAGTCATGGTGTTTTATCTAGAGACATTGTTCATGGCGTGGTGTTTTAATCATCTATGATTCAAGTCATGGTGTTTTATCTAGAGACATTGTTCATGGCGTGGTGTTTTATCAATACAAAACATTCCCAGATTTTAAAACACCATGACTATGGTTCAAGTCATGGTGTTTTATCTGGAGACATTGCTCATGGTGTGGTGTTTTAAACATCTATGATTCAAGTCATGGTGTTTTATATGGAGACATTGTATAATCAGATTCATGGCGTGGTGTTTTAAAACAACCGGATAAATTGACTATGATTCAAGTCATGGTGTTTTATCTAGAGACATTGTTCATGGCGTGGTGTTTTAAAAATCTGGAGACATTGACTATGATTCAAGTCATGGTGTTTTATCTGGAATCCAGAAAACATTGTATTGTGATTACATCCATGGTGTTTTAACATCTGGACAATCAATACGAAACATTCCCAGATTTTAAAACACCATGACTATGATTCAAGTCATGGTGTTTTATCTGGAATCCAAAAAACATTAAAACACCAATTCAAGATCGAAGCTGTATGTATATAACCCTTTAAAACACCATAATCGAAGAAGAGCGCAGAAGTTAAACAACTGCATTGTCTCTAGCGATTTCATAAGACTTCTTGTATTTATAATTGATGAAGAATGATATGTAGCTAACAATCGTATTGGATCTTGCAAGAAAAATACAAAATTTGAATCAATCCCTAAACATTCTCATCGCCAGTTATTTTTTTTTCAGTTATATTGGAAATCAATTAATTGACAAGAATGTACAATTACTAATATACTCTTTTGAATTAATTAAGATGAGGGACACTTGTCATTCCCAAATTATTTCTTACACTTCTTACAAAGGATGGACTTTGTACAGGATCCTCTACCTATATATATATATATATATATATATATATATATATATATATATATATATATATATATATATATATAGGGGATGGTTCAAATGAAAACCACTTTTATTGTGAAAACTCGAAAACTAATTAAAAAAAGCCTAAAAACACACAAAATTTTTTTTATAAAAATCGTTGTTTTTATATATAAAAAAAACTTTTTTTTCAAAAAAAAAAAATTGTGTAGTGCAAATGTGTAATAATACACATCACATCATGTGTATTATTACACATGTGCACTACACAAAATTTTTTTTTTTGAATTTTTTTTATATAAAAAAACCTGCGAAATTTGGTTTGCAAAAAAAAAATAAAAAAATTTTGTATTTTTTTTGGCTTTTTTAATTAGTTTTCGAGTTTTCACAATAACTAGTGGTTTTCATTTGAATCTTCCCCTATATATATATACACTAATTATATATTATTAATTATTTATTACAAAACAAATATAGTGAGCTAATTCACCTAGTTATGCGTTGTTTCTAAAGCATGATTGAAGTATGAGAATCTGTGTTCAATCCTAGGGAGCCTCAAGCATTTGCCTTTTTTTATTTTTTGTTTTAAAACCCAATCGTCACTTAAGAGAATGTGGTTCACTTCTATGTGTTTTTTTAAACAATCACTAAATTAAATATCTTGTTCTAAATAAATCGTTATGTTCTTTTCTAAAATTTCAAGGTCTTGTATAATGTCTTTTTATGTAGATAATTTATTCTAAAAACGCTAGATGAGCCTCACGATTTGTTTAAGTAAGTTAGTTCGATCATTTTGTTACAGTACTATTGTTTTGTTTATTTTATAACAATTATCCAAATATCGTTCTATTGTGGTTTTTAGATTTATAACTTATATGTTTATATTATCGGGAGGGGGGCCAATTTTTTGTCTCGCATAAGGCCCAAAAGATTTTTATGATTCTCGGGGACGGCCTGCAATTTTTATGTTTATTGATTAGAAACATCAAAACTAAACAACGTGCAACTTTTCTAGCACTTACAACTCAACCTGGAATCCGATCTTCACGTTGCATCATAAATACAATAATATATGTATGAAGATTCATAGACTTAAGTTACCACTTGCATAATAAATACAATAATGTTTATGTATAAAGACTGGTAGACGTCTTATTTGATTGGTTTTCAGCCTCAGAATTTATGCCAATGCCAATGCCAATGCCAATGCCAATGCCAATGCCAAGGTTATAAATTGAACTCTATTGCAAATATACTCATTGAATATATAGAAACATCAAAACGACACAACCTGCAACTTTTCTAGCAATTTATAGCAATTATGGCGTTGTCCATGACCCATTTCATCACTTCTATTGCAAATTTTATGTTTACTGAGTAGAAACATCAAAACTAATTAAGAACGCACAACTTTTCAATAAATTTACAAACCAATCATAGCGTTGTCCATGAGTCATTTCATCACTTCTATCCTTCTTGTTTTGATCCCAGTTGTAGCTTCATTCTCCTTCAATTTGACAAACATCGGTCCACTGTAGGTCCGGCTATGGGAGGATCTAGTCGCCTAATCCTTGTATACAAACACACCCGGTTGTGCGGAATCCAACCGGAGATGCAAACCGAGTTAGAACACGACAAGAACACGAGAAGGAGACCGAGACTTAAAGATTAACACCAATGTATTAATACTTGAAACGGTTACAAATCAATGTTTACAAAATAATTCTTTGCAAACTCTCACTAGAACACTTGGGTATATGTTCTGTCTTCTGCGTCCCTTCCCTCCTATCAGTGTATATGTGTGTTCTCTATCTACTAAACAACTGATTTCAGCAAATATATATATATGCTTCATTTGTGCGTTTGGTTCACTTGTGCGATTGGCTATGAGGTTCGGCCCAATGAGAGATGAAGCCCATACATTCTGATTGGTCCAAAATTCATGTACATGCACGAACATGAATTCTCAAATATGAGAATTGTGACATATTAGTCAACAAGTGACATCATCATGACATCATCATGATGATGTCATGATAATGTGGCAGCGGGAACCGGCTCGCGGTGCTCCGTGCTTCGCGTGTCGAACTCTGGAGCGCACGACGGAGGAATATCGTGACGTCGGGCTTGAGCCAAAGCTAACCGGGTCGAACCGAACCGAGTTGAACCGAACCTAGTCGCGACCACATAATATGTATCAAGAAACTCCCCCTTGGACGCTACTTGGGAGGTTCATCTTCCATGTCTTCCATGTCGGAGGATCTTCAAAGTATTCACGTCTTGAAAGCAGAGAGTGTATCAACCAACTCCCCGTTTCATGTAGAGAGTGTGTTGACAAACTCACCCTTTACATAAGCTCCCCCTTGAGTTATGCTCGTGAATGACTTGATCATTAATGCTTGAGATCCTTGTGGTGTTGAAGATGGTCAGCGGCAACTCGATTGTCTTCATCTTTTGAGTGCCTTCACGTCGTGTCTTCATTCCGAAGCTTGTCATCGACCATGTTCTCCTTGCCTTTAGAATCTGCACATGCAAGAAATCTAAACGCGTAATGAGAACAACTGCCTGGAATATAGTTAAAATAAACAAACGACACATGTATGACCATATTTCGATCAACTACCGTCCGACAGTTTGAAAGTTTAATAAATTTGTCAATTTCAGTTTTAACTTTCAAAAACTTGCAAATTTTGACCGTTTATGAAGATTTAGTCAATTTGGTTTTCGTTCAGGTTTCAGGTAACAAAGACTCGAGATCCAACATCGTACGATCGAAGATAAGATAGAAATAAAATCTTTTTGGCTTTTAGAAAGTTTATATTAAAACACACCTAAAATCTTTTTGGTATTTTTGAATATTTGAAATGTAAAGACTGAAAGCAGTAAATAAATATATACAGACATTCTTTTTGTGAGTTTCGAGTGTAAGAGAATCATATCAGAGTGTATGGTCATGCCAAAACGCTCTTGTTGTTCAATTAATTAACATTAAGAAAAGCATCCTATAACAATCATCGGTATTGTTATCCACTTAAACTCAACTTATCAGATGTAATCATGGCAAGGGGATACGTTAAGGTATGATTTATACTTACCGACCGGTGTTCATCCACATCACGACACATTCCCGTATCAAGGTATGCACGAGGGTTCATCTTACCGGTGAGTATACCGATTATCATCTGTTTGACCGTATATTATGTGAGATTCTCACTTATTTTGATTTGAAAACAAGCCCTATGTGATATAATCACTTATTGATGAGGAACTTGATTTTCATATGCATGAAGGGCACAGGAGCAAGTCCGTGAACAGGTCAGTACTTTCGTACAGCAGAGAGACGAACTTGACTCCCGGATAGATGTGATATATTATCACTTATTTGTTTGGACATGTGATTGTTTATCACTTATTGAGGTCGAATGCAGTATGTACACGTATGTATAGTATCATGGAAGATCTAGACTTGCGTCCCCGTTATTTTTCGGTAAAAGATACAACCATGATACCCAGATGATAAGCAGCATAAAGACCGAATATCTCAGAACCTCGGCAATCTATCAAACGAAATTTCGGTACTAAGACCATATACCAATGAATGGTTCCCACCTGGTCTTCAGTCGGTTTAAGATTTATATCACCCTGCACACTTTAAAATGATTGTGAGCCTACCGATACATCTTATATAGAGCTGCTTATCGTTTTTCATATAAGGTTTAAAGAGGTTTGGATAGACCACTGATGTACTATCACTTTCTCTTTTGCTCGCCAGGAAACTCATTTTTGTTTTTCTATTGTTTTTGTGTTTTTGAAATTTTTCGATGTTTTTGGATTTTCAAATTTTTGGATTTACTCCCCCTAAAATCAATAAACTAAGACAAATTTAAAACACAAAGGTATTTACAAAAATGATTTTCCGATGTTGGTTTTACTCTTGCTTGACCTTAATGCCGTTTACCAATAGTAAAAAGTCAAATCTTGATTTGTCAAATGCTTTGGTAAAAAGGTCGGCACGTTGGTCATCAGTGTGGACTTTAACAACATCGATTAGCCTTTTATAAAAGCAATCACGTATGAAGTGATATTTGATTTCGATGTGTTTGGTCTTTGAATGCTGCACAGGATTTCTAGTGATCTGTAAAGCAGCAGAATTATCAACGTAAATAGGAGTAGTTAGGAATTCAAAATCGTAGTCGCGTAATTGTTGTTGGATCCAAAGAACTTGGGAGCAACAACTTGAGGCAGCAATGTATTCAGCTTCACATGTTGATGTAGCGACACACGTCTGCTTCTTGCACTGCCATGTGACTAGACGATTTCCCAAAAACTGACATCCAGCCGTTGTGGATTTGCCGTCGATTTTGCATCCGCCAAAATCAGAATCATTGAAAGCGATCAAGTCGAAGTTATTATCCCTAGGGTACCATAGACCGGTGTCAGGGCAACCCTTCAAATAACGAAAGATCCTTTTTACAGCTGCAAGATGTGAGGCCTTCGGGTTAACTTGATATCTGGCAAGCAGGCACGTTGGGTACATTATATCTGGCCTTGATGCTGTGAGGTACATAAGAGATCCGATCATCGCGCGGTAATATGAGGGACTAACAGCTTCACCCTTCAAGTCTGGAGTAATTCCGTGATTTTGTGGCAATGGGGTACCAATGGGCGTTGCATCGGACATCTGGAACCGGCTCAAGATGTCACCAACATATTTAGTCTGATGGATGAATATCCCAGACTCAGTTTGTTGCACTTGTAGGCCCAAAAAGAAAGTCATTTCCCCCATAGCACTCATCTCGAATTTATCCTGCATAATGCGCTCGAAATTCCTACACAAAACATCATTAGTAGAACCAAAAATAATATCATCAACGTATACCTGTACCAGAAGAAGATCTCCATCTTGTTCTTTGATGAAAAGAATACAGTCGATAAGACCTCTGCAAAAACCATTCTCCAGCAGATAATTAGATAAGGTTGCATACAAAGCTCGCGGTGCTTGATGAAGACCATAGAGAGCTTTGTTGAGCAACCAAACCCGATCGGGATGGATAGGATCTTCAAAACCTGGAGGCTGTTCGACGTACACCTCTTCTTCTACCACACCATGTAAGAATGCACTTTTGACGTCCATCTAGTAAACCTTGAATCCTTTGAATGAGGCATAAGCCAGAAAGATCCAAATTGCTTCCAGACGTGCAACAGGTGCATAGACTTCGTTGTAGTCGATCCCTTCAATCTGACGAAAACCTTGAACGACTAATCGTGCTTTGTTCCGGATAACAACTCCACGGTCATCCTTTTTGCATTTGAACACCCAACGGGTACCAATCTTCTTGTAACCAGCAGGTTTCTCTACGAGCTTCCAGACACCAAGCTTCTGGAATTGTTGTAGTTCTTCCTGCATTGCTTCCACCCATGAGTTATCTTTCATAGCTTCTTTCCAAGTTCTTGGTTCTTCCTGTGAGACATAACACGCGAAAGACCAATCATTTTGTTGCCCGGATTCTCGAATAGCTGCATACAGGCCTGCATTGTTGTTGTTCCGCAACATGTTTCTTGTTTGAATGCCACTTTGCACATTTCCGATGATGTTTTGTTGAGGATGGGTATTATGAATCCTTGTTTCAGGATTATCTTGAACTGGAATATTTATACCCAGATTGTTGAAATTGAGATCAACAACTAAATCAATGCCCGGAATTGACGAAGAGGATGATGCAGTAGCTTCAGCTGTTCTAGGGGCATCCACTGGAGGAGTACCCTTTGAAGTACCATGAACTGCTGTTGTGGGGACTTCTTGATCTGCATCTAGAAATTCATCATCCTCTGAAGATTCGTTCAATTCGGTTGCATCATGAAAATCCTCATTGTCGAGAGCATTATTGTTCACCGAAGATGGTTCCTGATTGATAAGAATAGGGCGAACCACCGGTGAAACTGTTGCATTGTCACTCTCGAAGAACATCCTTGCCGCAGCATTTTCTTCAACGGCTTCAACATTGATCGAATTGAAAAAGTCATCGTACTCAAACATCCAAGGCTGACCAGGACATTTGACTGGCAATGTGTGCCTTTGTACTCTAACCTCAGACCATTCTTCGACCCTTTTTGTCTCTAGATTCCAGACTCTTAAGTTCGGGGTGGCATACCCAAGAAAGTATCCCTCAATTGCTTTTGCCCCAAACTTTCCATTAGGATCGATAATTGTACATGGAGCTCCAAACGGTTCAAGATAAGACAGATCTGGTTTCCGTTTGTGAAGAAGCTCATAACAGGTCTTGTTGTGCCTTTTGACTGTAAGGACTCGGTTCAATGTGTAACATGCAGAGGCCACAGCTTCAGTCCAGAATGGAATGGGCAGCTGCGACTCTACCAACATAGTCCTAGCAGTCTCGATCAATGTGCGGTTCTTACGTTCAGCGACACCATTCTGTTGAGGAGTATAAGCTGCACTAAACTCATGAAGAATACCTTTTGAAGCGCAAAACTCCGCCATGGCATGATTTTTAAATTCAGTACCATTGTCGCTACGTATCCGCCTAACCTTCAACTTATACAAATTCTCAATCTGAATGATCAAGTTTTTGATAATACCAAAGGTTTCACTCTTGTGTGCCATGAACGCCACCCAAGAAAATCTTGAATAATCATCAGTTATCACGAGGCAGTATTGATCATTCCGAATACTCTTGTGCTTGACAGGACCGAACAAATCCATGTGCAAACGTTCAAGGGGAACTGCCACCGTGTTGATCTTCTTAGTAGGATGTCGCTTCTTCGTTTGTTTTCCTTTCTGGCACGAAACACAGACGTCTTGAAGATGGAAATTTTTAAGAGGAACACCATTCACCAATTCATTTGACACCAAATGATTCATTTTGCGTAAGTGAATGTGACCCATTCGTCTGTGCCAAGAGATTGAGTCTTTTTCTGTGGCTTTGGAAACGAAACATGTTGCTTGTGCAGACGTAGTAATAGCTTGGCTCATATCAAGGACATACAAATCATTAATCCTTGGAGCAGATAAGAGAATCCATTCTTTTGGAATTTTGAAGCCGGGTTTCAGCACATAACATCCATTAGCATCAAAGTGAACTGAAAACTGCTTGTCACAGATTTGAGAAACGCTAAGAAGATTGTGATCAAGCTGTTGCACAAAGTTGATCTTGTCAAAGCTGACAATCCCGTTGGATATCATTCCTTCACCCGTAATATATCCGCCCTTATCTCCAGCAAAAGCAACATAACCTCCTCTAATAGATTTGACGTCGTAGAGAAGCTTCATGTCGCCTGTCATGTGCCTGGATGCCCCACTATCAACAATCCAATGACTACTGATAGTTCCTCCTGGAACACCCTGCATATGAACTCACTTGATTAGTTGGAGATGGGGACCCAAGCCATTGTGGTCTTGGGTCTTCCATTTTCATCTACAACAATAACTTCCACCTTTTGATGATTCGGAAATTGTGATGGTCCCCCTGATTCAGTAACCGTTTTTGGTTTCCAGGTCTGTTTTGTTTTACCAGTGTTATTCTTTAAAATTTTAACTTCATGGTTGTCTGAAGTTTTTGAATTGTCTGGTTTTACGGAAACAGATGTTTTGTTAACCACATCGGTTTTAATGGCTTTTTCAATTTTCTTGACCTGTTGGCGTTTCTGTTTCTTTTTCCTTTCTTTTACAAGGCGGGAATCTTGTTTTACAGAAACAGATCACTTACGGTCAGTTTGGTCACGGGGAGCATCAACCTTTGCTTTCAACTTATGAAGATATGGAAAATTTCGAATTATGTGTCCAATTGTACCGCATTCAAAACTTGATCTTCGTTCAACAAACCCCGAAGTATCATGTGATCGTCTTGCCGATGATGATGAACTTTGTGATCCCGAGGTACTAGGTTTTGAACTGCTTGGTTCATTTCTTTTCTGAACAGTTGCTTTCTTAACAAAATCTAAGTTAGATTTGTTTTCAAACGTTTCAATTTTGTCCGTTCCCTTAGATTTCACAAAGTTTACATTTTTGTTCTTCTTTTGATTCGGCTTCTTTTGACCTTGAGCTGGTAATTTTCCTTTTGGCTTGGTGTGACTTTGCTGTTTTTGCACTGTTGGTAATTTCTTATTGCCAAATTGTTTTCGCACTTCGGCCTTTGGAATAGGAGGGCATTGTTTTACTGTAACACGTGGTCCTGTCTTTCCCAAAAACTTACTTGTCGGATTTTCAAAGACTCTACTGATTAAGGATCGATTAACATTCTTAATAGGAAAATCTTTGTCTGAATAAATTTTATCATCACCAACAAGAGTGTACAGCAAATTCACACTCTCCGACTCTTCTACAGATGAGGACTTCATTGCAACAGTCTTAGCGGGTTTTGCAGGAGGATCACATAGGATATGATTCTCAAGAGGTATGTCCTCTTCTTTGATTTCCGCATCAGACTTTGCTGGTATAGTATCATCGGATTCATCATCAGAAGAATCAGCATCCTCAACAATAACTGGAGGATCCTGATTCAGTTCAGCAGAAGACACACATGTATCTGCTGACACGTCTGAATCTGATGATACTTCTTTCTTGTATCCAAGTCCTGTTGCAAATTCCTTAACGTCTAGAGGAACAGATGGTTCAAAGAAAGTTCTATCCTCCTCGTCAGGCATTGCATCATAATTGTGTCTCACAGGTGGTGGACATTTCTTGTAACCTATGCATGTGACATCCCGTTTTTCTTTCTGAACGTCAATGATGTGATCCAACACATAGCTAGAGCTCAAATAACTGTCTAGCTTAAGTTGGATCGCCTCACTTTCAGTTTTCACACAAGCCATTTCTTTTTGAATAATCTCAAGGCGAGTTATATACAAATTAATGTCAGTTTGTTTTCTGGAAACCATTTTTGTTAACTCGGTTTTATCTTTCTTTAATTTTTCAATTACCGACTTAAACTCCTTTTCATGGTTTTCATAAAACATGTTGGCTTCAGTGCACTTCGAAAGATCCACGGTCAACTTCTGATTGTGGATAAACGTCACATCATATTTCTCTTGCAAAGCCTCGTGTTTGCTTTGCAATTCACACCACTTGGCATTCAATAAAACATGTTTGTCTTGCAAGTCAAACAAACTAGCTTGTAAAGCATCATGTTTGCCTTGCAACTCAGACATGTTTGCCTCTAAATCAGCACAATTAACACTCATCCTAACACAATTATCACAAATAACAGCAGTGGGTTCATCGACACATACCTGACTTGATGAACTGTCGACATTAGCCATAAAGGCTGAATGGAGAGAAGACGAAGAATAAGCAGCTTGATCCACCAGAATAGATCTCCTATGAGTTCCTGCTGCAGCTTCCTCCAAAATCTCATCAATATCTGCATCGACTGACGCACTTGATGTGTCATCCACCTGATCATCGCCTGAACTCGAGGATTCTTCATCTGAACTTCTACTGTAACCAGAAGAGTCTTCATCCTCAGAAGATTCACCACCATTGGCGGAAGATTCTCTACCACTGGCATGATTTAAAGCCTTGACAACCTCAGCAAAACAGGCTGTTCCATCCGGAGCATCACTACTCAACTGGATTGACCAATCACAACCCTCATCTACTTGAACCACAAGTGCCTGGTTGGCATTTGATTGTCCAGCTTGGCTTTGATTGTTGACAGGTATCAACGTACGCTCATTGTTCCTGTTTTGATTCTGCTGGTTGCCTTGGTTTCTGAAGGGATTCTGGTTCCCATGTTGTGCTGGCTTTGTGCATTCCCTTTTAAAATGACCCCGTTTACCACAGTTGAAGCACTTCACTGCCTGTTTATCGAAACCATACTTGGTGTCTTTATTGCTTTCCAAGCTGGTTCTGCCTGTTCTCTCCATGAAATCCTTTGCCCTCCTCACAGCACTAGCAAAGGCCCATTTGATATCCATCAAATCCATCTCTTCCTTGTCAATCTGCTGATAGTCTTCTTGTGTCAGATTAATGTTGCCAATCTGACCCTCCACTAACCCACAGTATGCACTCACCAAAGTGTTAAGCAACTCCATGTGTTCCTTTGCTACTTCCACACTGACCTTTGAAAAGCTTGAAGTGTCGAGCCGTACTGTATTTGGCTTAGATTGCTGACCAGCAGATGACGTGTTTCCATAACACGCTTGTTGTTGAGCAGGAAGTGGATTCCCATACAGATCAGTTGCTACGATAGATGGCCGATAGGCTTGCTGTTGAGGAACTAGCTGTAAAGGATTTCCATACAAGTCTGTTGTCGGAGCTGGCTTGACAGGAACCTGTATCGGATTGCCATAAAGATCTGTGCTCGTGACAAATGCCGTCTGAAGAGGAGCATGAGACACTGGTCTTGCAGAAGAGGTGCTGGAGGTTCCATAATACATCTCTGGATTTTGTGGAACTGGAACCTTCTTTGCCTTTAAAGTTTCTTCCGAATCCTTGTTCTCCAAAAGCTGCACGAAGTCGTTGATGTTTGTTGTAGCCAAAACCCCGTTGTATTTCAGAATTTCCAAGAAACTATTCCATTAGGGAGGCAACGCATCAGCAAACTTCTTCACCACCTCAACTGGAGTCGTCACAACCCCAAAATTACCCAACTCTGTAAGCAAGTGATAGAACCGACTTGTCATGTCTCCCAACGATTCCTTATCCATACACGTGAAGCCATCGAATTCTTTCTTGAGAAGATCGTGTCGCAGTTGACGTGTTGCTTCATTTCCTACCCCTCTGGTTTTCAACGCATCCCATAACTTCTTCGTTGTTTTGAAACTAACAAACTGATGGTAGATATCTTTGCTTAACGCCTGAGTAAGAATGGCGTATGCTTTCTTTTCCAGATCATACGTCTTCTTTTGGTCTTCAGGAAGATCGGCAAACGTAGCAGCAGATGAAGCGGCAACCTCTATCGTTTGATCAAAATCTGTGGTGAAACGTAGCCACAACTCTGTGTTTTGACCCAACACATATGTGTAGAACCTATCAACCCATCCCGGATATTCATTTAAGTGCATCAACTTTGGAGGTCGATTCAAGCTTCTGGTTTCGCTCTCGCTTAATAAAATGCTTTGAATACTGGGCGTCTGATTTGATACAAAAGCCCATTGGCCGGTTGTTATAGCATTTGCTTGCGAAGAAGTCGATACGGGAGATTCGGCCCACGATGGAGATGAACTAGTATTTCTGTACTTTCCCTCATCCGGAGACGGAGTTCGCCACCAACTTGGATTCATTTTAACTGTTTGATGATGAATACCTGATCAACACACTTGAAACAGACGGTTAAAAACACTTATGTAAATTCTTTTAATAATAATATTGACAATGTTTAACAAAATCCCACGAAAAAAAATGCGTTGAAGTCGACGAAACGGGCCCAGTTCAGCTTAAGGTCCAGTTGTGCGAGCCCAACTTCTTGTGCGACTAATCAAGTCTTGTGCGAACAATCATCTTGTGCGACTGATCATTCTTGTGCGGTCCACTTTCTTGTGCGACTCAGGGCTGTTGTGAGATTAATATCTTATGCAAATAATCAATCAATCTTGTGCGACAACAGCAGCCCACTTTAAGGTCTCTTGTGTGAGCCCAACTTCTTGTGCGAATGTTTAATCTTGTGCGAGCCAACCAAGTCTTGTGCGATTGAAACATATGACTTTCTATCCTCCTGACATATCACACCAACTTTCGGCTACACAAATTCCAAGTCTACCAACCAATAAGGTGATGTACTATTTTAATCAATCACAATTTCCAAAACAACAACAACTTTCACAAATGATTTTCAAAGATCAAAAAGTGTAAAACTTTGAAGAACACTTGAATATGTCAAGAGCACAATGGTTTATCCGGTGAAACTATGAGTTTTCCGGTGAACCGTAAATTTCCGAACACGAATTTTTGCAAGAAACTTCACTAAAAACCGTAACACAACATGCTAAAAACAGTTTTAAACAAGGTTTTCTATGAACTAACAACAAACACACCAGAAAATTCGAAATTATGAGCTGATTTTTCAGAAAAATATGAACTTCGCAAACCCGAAAAACAACCCGAAAACACTCGGTTTTAACAAGGAGAAGAGCCAAGGCTCTGATACCACTTGTAGGTCCGGCTAGGGGAGGATCTAGTCGCCTAATCCTTGTATACAAACACACCCGGTTGTGCGGAATCCAACCGGAGATGCAAACCGAGTTAGAACACGACAAGAACACGAGAAGGAGACCGAGACTCAAAGATTAACACCAATGTATTAATACTTGAAACGGTTACAAATCAATGTTTACAAAATAATCCTTTGCAAACTCTCACTAGAACACTTGGGTATATGTTCTGTCTTGTGCGTCCCTTCCCTCCTATCAGTGTATATGTGTGTTCTCTATCTACTAAACAACTGATTTCAGCAAATATATACATGCTTCATTTGTGCATTTGGTTCACTTGTGCGATTGGCTATGAGGTTCGGCCCAATGAGAGATGAAGCCCATACATTCTGATTGGTCCAAAACTCATGTACATGCACGAACATGAATTCTCAAATATGAGAATTGTGACATATTAGTCAACAAGTGACATCATCATGACATCATCATGATGATGTCATGATGATGTGGCAGCGGGAACCGGCTCGCGGCGCTCCGTGCTTCGCGTGTTGAACTCTGGAGCGCACGACGGAGGAATGTCGTGACGTCGGGCTTGAGCCGAAGCTAACCGGGTCGAACCGAACCGAGTTGAACCGAACCTAGTCGCGACCACATAATATGTATCAACATCCACGAAATCTGAATCGTGTAGTTACAGAAGGTGACGGTAACATCTCCAACGGTGGAATCCAAGTGACCCCAGATGGGATTAATTCCAATTGGAGCCGGCAAGTTGGCCGGACAACATTCATCAGACCACTGCATCTTTGGGACAATAGGTCTGGTGAGCTAGCCAGCTTCAGTACAAATTTCATGTTTGTCATCGATTCAGATGGAGATAGTTCGTACGGTGATGGCCTCACATTTTTTCTTGCTCAGAATAACTCTGTGATGACCGCTGGTAGAGCCATGGGTCTCCCGGTCAACTACACAACCAATGAGCCAATGAGCCCATTCGTTGCAGTTGAGTTTGATACTTTCTGGAACGATATTGATGCAGTTGCCTCTGGAAATGTTACATTAAGGGATCATGTTGGTATAAACATCAATTCTCTATTTTCTGTTAAATCTCATAAATGGCTAAGCAATGTAACTGGTGGGGGCATGTGTCAAGCTTGGATTGCATATGATTCTGTTTCGAAAAATCTTAGTGTGTCCTTCACTGGTTATCAAAATAATACGGTGGTGCGTCAAGATGGACTTGTTTACACGGTTGATCTCAGGAACGAGTTGCCTGAATGGGTTATCTTCGGGTTTTCCGCAGCCACTGGAAATCAGTCCCAGAAACATAACGTGAGATCTTGGACTTTCAATAGTTCAGATTTACAGGTTGATGTAAACAATGGGAAAAAGTGCAAGGTGGGATTGATAGTTGGGATATCAGTTCCAGTTACCTTATTGGTTGTGCTTGCATTTGTTTGGTGGAGGAAGAAGAAGAGCAGAGAAGAAGAACCAGAAGATATGGCATTTGATGAAGAGATGAACTATGAATTCGAAATGGGCACCGGAGCTAAAAGGTTCTCTTACCATGAATTAGCTCTGTCAACTTGCCACTTTGCAGAGAAACAGAAGCTTGGAGAGGGAGGATTTGGTAGTGTTTACAAAGGTTTTTTGAAAGATTCGAGCACTAACGTTGCGGTGAAAAGGGTGTCAAAGGGTTCCAAACAAAGGATAAAGGAATATGCATCAGAAGTGAAGATCATTAGTCGATTGAGACACAGAAACCTTGTGCAACTCATCGGTTGGTGCCATGAGAAACGAGAACTCCTCCTTGTTTACGAGTATATGGAAAACAGAAGCTTAGATTCACATCTTTTCGAGGAGAAGAGCGTATTGACATGGGGCACAAGGTTCAAAATTGCCCAAGGCCTTGCTTCTGCTTTATTGTATCTGCATGAAGAATGGGAGCAATGTGTTTTGCATAGAGATATTAAATCTAGTAATGTGATGTTGGATTCGAATTTTAATGCGAAACTTGGTGATTTTGGGTTAGCTAAGTTGGTTGACCACGAGAAAGGCTCGCAGACAACCATGTTAGCCGGAACCATGGGGTACATGGCTCCTGAATGTGTAGTGACCGGAAGGGCAAGCAAGGAATCAGATGTGTATAGCTTTGGAGTTGTTGCCTTGGAAATAGCTTGTGGACGACAATGTATGAAGTTCAAGGCTGAAGAAAATAAACAACGGCTACTAGAATGGGTTTGGGAGCTCTATGGAAACTATACCATTTTAGACGCAGCCGATCCACGTCTTGAGTTAGATTTCAAGGTAGAAGAAATCAAGTGTTTGATGACAACTGGGTTATGGTGCGTGCACCCTGACCCAGAACTTCACCCATCAATGAGACAGGTGATTCAAGTATTAAACTTTGAAACTTCATTGCCTATACCCCCATCAAAGATGCCACGGGCACCTTACTTGATTCCCCTCATCTCTTCATTAGATGAAAATACAGATTCCTAAGAGTATACAAATGACTTCTTCTTCACTTTTGTATCACTCTTGAACTCAATAGTTAATACAATGGTTGTTCGGTCAAACTTGTAATACCTCACAAACTAAAAAGTGATGTCGTTTAGGTTTATGTATGAATCGGTAATAGATATTAGATGAACCGATGCGTTGTTCCATTATACCCCATCAACATGTATGAATAGGATCAAGATCAATGGAAATTAATACCTTTTACAAATTGCTATCTTGTTATCTTTCTTCAATCTTCATCTATTTCTTAGTCTTGGGCAATAATTGGTATGAGAGCCATGTTTATTGTTCTCACGTATGTATTGAATAGATATAATTTGCAGAATGATAAAGATGGTATGTATAAAGAAAGCTTCTGTTCCCACGAGCTCCTGTTTTGTAGCAACAACTCCAACGTATATCTCTCCATGATATGGCCACCTCCAACAAAGTTGGTCGACAGAAGACTAATTCTGAACTTGAGATCCGTTAGCTGCTGAATCACCCATTATCTGGCTTGTTCTCGACCCGTAACCCGACTTGACCCGTCAATATTATCCAACAGTCACCCCATTATCTTGATCTTGGTTCTTACTACTTGCTTGCGTTTGTTCTTTCTTTTCTTGCTTGCTTTAATCGGTTCGCAAAGATCCTACTTTACTCTTTTTTTTGAAGATAACAATATAGTTCGAATTTACATCGAGATAGTTGGTAAACGGGCAACAAGCTGCGCCGCTACCCTTGCTTTTGTCTTGTTGTCTCTCAATCCTTTGACTTTTCAACCCTCTTCTTGTTCTTTCTATATCACCCACACGGAAACAAAAAAAAAAAAAAAAAACAACGCCACCCTAGCCTTTGATCACACAGATGATCTTGGTTACACAAACCTAACACGAATCATCAACATAGATCCCCTTCAATTGATTCACACAGCACCACTTCGCCATACACTTTTCTTCACTCACAATTGTCGGCTTCTTTGGTTTTAGTCAAACTAAGTGATTTCTTCCTCGTTTTTTAATATATTTTTTTCATACAGAACACAATGAGTAACACAGATTCATCTTCTTTTGGTCTAGCTTTTTCAGGCGAACCGCCGGTTACGGTCGTCTACTTCGATATTGGTCTAGTTTCCGCCGGTCTTTTGTGGCTCGTCGGTCTAATGCTAGAACTTACTTTCCAGCAATGGTCTTCTTCTCACTGGTTCTTCTTCCAGCGAGCATCACTGTCTTTGGTCTCCTGTCATCTGTGTCAGTCTCTTTCTTCTGTCTTTCTTTCTTTACGCCGGTTTCGTATTTCCGGCGAAGGTCTTCTTACGTGATCCAATGATCATCTTCTTTATTTCATACTAGCACATCACTTTGGTCTTCTTACGTGATCCAATGATCATCTCTTTGACCTAAACCCATCCTAACCCATTTCTTAATAAAACTCATCCTAACCCATACCCATCCTAACCCATTACCCAAACCTGCCCAACCCACCCATTTTGCCACCCCTAAATATTAGACGGGCAAGAATTATAAGCTAGATTATGTTACATAAGTATGTTATTATTATTAGAATGTATTATATGGTGTTATTAGTATTATTATTATTATTCGATATCATAGGTTGAGGCGGTTATCCTTATGTGAACCTCTCGTATATATACACTTATATGTATCGATTCCAATTTACCAATTCAATCAAGAACTTTATTCAATCTCTTGTTTACGAAATCAAATCTGATAGTGTGATTCAATCCAACAAAGTGGTATCAGAGCCACCGATCATCAAACACAAGATCTGCAAATCACTATCAAGTGCAATACCCTAATTTATACATGGCGACCAACGGAGGAATTCAAACCCAGATTCCAAAATTACTGGGACAGAATTAATATCATTGGCATATACAAATGAGAATGTTACTAGAATCACAAGACTTATGGACGATAGTGGAAGAGGGATACTCAGATCTTCCGGCAAATGCATCTGAAAGCGATCAGAATGTTCAGAGGGAAAAGATCAAGAAGGACAGGAAAGCGTTGCATATAATGTTTCAGGCCGTAAGTGAAACAGTATTCGAACGAGTGGCAACATGTAAGACTTCATGATATTTAATGTAGAAGAAGTCATAAAAAATGATTGTTGGTACCTAGATAGTGGATGTAGTAACCATATGACGGGGGATAAGAACCTGTTTGTTACGTTAAATGAATCCGAACGGCGGGAAGTGAGAACTGGAGATGATAAGCGATTAGATGTGCTCGGCTGTGGAGATGTAATGATAAAAGTTAGAGAGATAGAAAGACGAGTTCCTAATGTATTTTACGTGGAAGGGCTAAAACATAATCTATTAAGCATCCGTCAATTAATACAAAAGGGGTATGATGTGAGGTTCAACGATCAGGAGCGCACAATTAAGGATTCATCCGGAACATGCATTAGAACTGTGAAAATGACTGGAAACAATGTTTCCGTTAAATATGAAACAAGATCTAACACCTCGGGTATGCAATGTGACAACCTCCGATTCTTCATAATTATGGCATCGGAGGTTCGGGCACTTGAACTTTGGAACGTTATATGATATGGGTGTGAATGAGATTGTGAGAGGTTTGCCGAAAATCACTAGAACACACAATGTGTGTGAAGGTTGTATCTTTGGCAAACACGCTAGAAAGCCTTTTGCCAAACAAGCAACATGCCTGCAAAGGAACCATTACAACTCATTCACTCAGACATATGTGGGACATATGTGGGCCGATGAGAACTCAATCTATAGGAGGATGTAAGTATTTTATTACCTTCATAGATGACTTCACTAGAAAGACGTGGGTATATTTTCTAAAGTTCAAGTCTGAAGCTTTGACTTATTTCAAGCTATTCAAAGCACTCGTTGAAAATGAAAGTGAACACAAATAAAATGTATACGAACAGACAGAGGCGAAGAATACTGTGGTCATGAATTTCAAGAATTTCTTAAGGATGGTGGAATACCTCATCAGCTTATCACAAGCTATACACCTCAGCAAAATGGTGTAGCCGAAAGGAAAAATAGGACTCTTATGGAGTTGAGTAGAAGCATGTTAAAGATGAAGGGTTTACCCAATATGTACTGGGCCGAGGCAATTTCATGTGCAACTTACCTACTGAACCGGGCAATAACAAAAAGTGTAACTAACAAGACACCACAAGAGGCTTGGAGTGGAAGAAAGCCCAATGTTGAGCATCTTAGAGTTTTTGGATGTGTTGCTTATGCACATGTTCTGAAACAGCAACGAGGCAAGTTGGATGACAAGACTGAAAGAACCATTTTTGTCGGATACAGCGAAAATAGCAAGGCTTATAAACTTTACAACCCAGTAACGAAGAAAATTATCATAAGCAGAGATGTTGTGTTCAATGAAAACCAACATTGGATCACCAACAAAGGAAGTCAAGAAACATCATACTTAGAGATCAATAATCCCGGTGAAGATACTCTAAGAGAAATAGTTGAAGATCAAGATCAATCTATTGTACTGCAGGAGAATGTTCATGAACAGGAATGTCACACCCCGATTTCCACGTGTCACCGGTGGGCCCGGTGTGGGGTACAGTGACGTAGTTGGCATCGTCATAGACAATCAACACAATATAATAATGCACAGCGGAAGCAGAATAGAAACATTTCAACTTTTAAACAAGTGTAATAATAAATATCACAGTAGTTGAAATGGATCCACAGGCGGATCAAATAAAAATAGAAACAAATAGTTCAACAGATAAATGTCGTCCGAGTTTGCGAGACTATTGTGGACGCTCTCTAGGAAACAGCCAGCCTATTTCCGTATAGTACCTGCACTTAATCTTTTGGGAAAAATACGTCAGTTCACACTGGTAAATACAAATCGACTGACTCATTTTGAAAATGATTGAAAATTGATTTAAATGCACAAGGCATAAATATTTTTATTAACTTGGGATAATTATATAATATAAACTTGTGAACGATTTACATGCACTTATATCTCTGGTGGCCCGGGATCTACTGTCCGGGCTAGAGATTTAATTGACACACCACATTAAAGAGTTATACACGACGGGTGTACGCCTACACCCCGTGCTCTGGTCGTGGCCATCTCGTAAGAAAATGCCAAGGATATCCGGGACACGGTCAACAACCCCCCAAAGCCTTTTAAGTAAGACAAAACTGTTTAAACGAAGTCGCACAAGCTATTCAAGACTGAACACCTATAAGGAGCAGGACTTGTGCGCCCGATCAAGCGGTATTTTAAATACCGTACCCCAAGCCCGTATAGGGAAAATAAGTCAAAATGTATTTACCTGAGCAAGTATAAGTCACAAACGATAAGTGTTGATAGCTTTTACCGGGCTTCCTAATCTGGAACAAGGTTTGTAATTAACCTATTAGATTCCTAACGGCCTTCTATTTAAGCTTAAGCTTTGACCGGTTAGTTTTAGGAATGATACGGTTTACGCACGATTAAGCGAAAGACCGGATAGAATGTGATTTAGGCCCGACAAGTTTGAATACTTGTATAATATGGGTATACTAAATACATTCTGGATTTTGAAGTAAAAACGATATCGTTTGACCCGTTTCGGTCAATTTACGCAAACTAGTTACGTAAACCAAACCGAACGCGAAAAGGGTGATACGGGTAGCCAAAAGATTCAAATGCAAGTTCCCTGAATTAATATGCTTAGAATATGATATTATATCAGTAAGTTATGTTCTATATTGCCCGGGATAATTTTAAACTCAATTTATGCCTTAGAAGGGCATTTTGGTCATTTAAAAGATAATAAAAGGATAAAATTAGAAATCTGAGTTTCGGGTCTGGTTCATACAGTAAATATACTTAATATAACATATTATATCAGTAGGGTATGACCCATATGTCAAATATATCATTTAAAACCAAACTATGCACCATAGGGGTAATTTAGTAATTTCACAAGGGCTAAAAACGCCAAAACTGGAAACCTGAGTTCAAAATATTATACTTACTGTTTTTATATGAAAATATGCTAAACACACCAGTAGGTATGGGTCTTATATGTTTAAAACAAGTATAACGCTTTACTATGCGTTAAAACGCTAAAAATACGATTTAAGGGCGTTTTCGGGTTTTCACAGTAAATCTGAGATTTTTATATTTCCAGAATACTTAAAATAATTTATTCATCATATAAAATCAGTAGAAAAAGGTTTCGGGTCAAAAGGATGTGTAAAACTCATTTTATGGCTAAAACGGTCAAAACCGACATAAGCCGAAATGGCTAGGTGATCGAGGATCCGTTCAGCCAAAAATTAATTAAAAATCATCAAAATTCCCAAAATATTATATATAATCAGTTGGTAAAAAGTTTTGTACCAAAACGTGGCCAGAAACGGGTTCTACGCAAAAAGGACCGTTTATGTAAATTTATAATATAGTTTACGCTAATGGCCATAACTCACAATCTGGACCACCAACTGATCCGAAACTTTCGGTGCAAGTTTATATAATAAAAATAAAGATTTCTATCCTTTCACTTTTCCAAAAATCCCGTTTTAAATCAAAAAGGGCAAAATAGTCAACTTTATGCATAAACCGGAAACAAGCATTCGAATAGGCTAAGCATAGACTCAATCTAAGAAAATTCCAGAAAGTTTAACTAAAATAAAAATAGTCAAAAATACTTTCCAATACAGATCTTGAACATGCATGTACGAATCCGAATCGATAGTCTACGAAATAATCGTTTTACAAGACTTTCGGTTCCGATTCGTGGCTATACTATAGATTGTCGAGTTGATGATGATTAAAACACATTCTTATATGTATTACAAGTCATTTTTAATGATCAATCAGGTTGCATGTCATCTATATCATTAATCATGTCATTTTTCACAAAAATCACTTCTGTTGACTTTTTAGAAATAGGTTTGACTCGACATTAAGCATGCATGTAGTGGGAATCAGTTAGTAACCTTTAGAGGGTTTGTTTCCCACCTAATTACCAATCTATAACAAGTTTCAATTCGAGAAATTACTGAAAGAAATCCGTTTAATCGGAAAGTCAAAGGTTATGAACACCCAGTTTGACTTTTACTAATAATCAAAGCAAAAACGGATTAAAGAACGAATTGAATGCTTACAAGAGTCCTATAGAGGTTTAGTGGACACTAGAAGTCGGCCTTGATGATCAGTTTAGCTCCAGAAGTCTTGCCTTGAAGGTTCTTGAATGTTGAGCACTTTGGTTACTATGAAAAGTGATCAAGAATGATCAATAATCTGATTTAAAGCCAAGTTTTCAAGGTTCCTGTAGTAGTAGCCATGCAAGGCTTGTTATTGGTTAATTTGGAGGCAGAAACCAGCTGTTACCAACTCAAATTCGGACCCAATTCGACCCACACGAATTTTCTGCTCGCTGGCAGTCCCACGCGGCCCGCTTGGGCCTTCCCAGGCGGGTCGCCTGACCCTTGTTTCAGCCAAACAACTTTCAATGTTGACAGCTTTGACCCCTGAACTTGTACGCGATGTTTCGGCTACTTTTCTCGACCCGTAAACCCCCAAACTTGGTTTCTAAGAACCTTAGGACTTTTACCAACATGGTAATGCCCTCGGATAACTTTGCGCTCAACCGAAAAGCCCTGAATTCGACGTTGACGCTTTTAGTCCCTTAAGTACGGTTTTGGCCATAACTTTCTCATACGTTGACGAAACTTCATGAAATTTTTACCACATATTCTAGTGAGTATATTTTAGCTATACAAAGCTTCGGGTCTGCCAAAAGTTCACTCAGAGGTATAAATTAAACATGTTGACACTTTTGGCCCCTATAGTTTGAAATACTTCACTTTTGTGCAATTTCCGCGTCGTATGATCCATGAACCATCCGTTAAAGGTTATAAACATTATGTGGGGTTATCATAGAGCCTATTTATCCATTGTTGACACTTTGGACCCTTACGTTCCATAGTTTTCACTGTTTGTCACTTTTAGTCCCTCTAAAGTATGTTTTCACATAACGGAACCTTATGACACGTGTCAAGACATTATTGGACGAAATTTTTCGAGGTGTTACATCCTCACCCCCTTAAAAGAAATCTCGACCCCGAGATTTATTCAAACAAATGGGGATATTTATCTTTCATCGTGGATTCCACTTCCCACGTGTATTCGGGACCTCTACGGGCATCCCATTTGACTTTTACAATAGGCACGTGCTTCCTTCGAAGCTTCTTTACCTGTCGATCCTCGATCGACAAAGGTTTTTCAACAAACTTTAGACTTTCGTCTATGTGTATATCTGTATGCGGTATAACCAGTGAATCGTCAGCGAAACACTTCTTCAGATTACAGATGTGAAACACATTATGGATGGCACTAAGCTCTTCAGGCAAGTTTAACTTGTAAGCGACTGCCCCAACACGTTCGATTATCTCGAAAGGTCCTATATATCTCGGGCTTAGCTTGCCTTTCTTTCCAAATCGCATGACACCTTTCCAAGGTGATACTTTAAGCAACACTTTTTCACCCACATCAAAGTGAAAATCTTTGCGCTTAGGATCCGCATAACTTTTCTGCCTATCCCTGGCAGCTTTCAAACGATCACGGATCTGAACGATCTTGTCTGTCGTCTCAAAGACGATATCTGGTCCAGACAACTGGACATCTCCAACTTCTGCCCAACAAATGGGCGATCTACACTTCCTACCGTATAGGGCCTCAAAAGGCGCAGCCTTTATGCTGGAATGGTAGCTATTGTTGTAGGAGAATTCAATCAGTGGTAGGTGCTTATCCCAACTACCACCTAAGTCGATCGCACATGCACGAAGCATGTCTTCCAAGGTTTGAATAGTACGCTCACTCTGACCATCAGTCTGAGGATGGTAAGCCGTACTAAAATTCAAACGAGTGCCCAACGACTGTTGGAAACTCTTCCAAAAATGTGACGTATATCTAGTATCTCTATCAGAGATAATAGATATAGGTATACCATGTAGCGCTACTATCTTATCGACGTATAACTGAGCTAACATATCTGAGCTATACGTCTCTTTGATGGGTAGAAAATGAGCTGACTTAGTCAGTCTGTCAACTATGACCCATATGGTATCGTTTCCCTTTTTCGTTTTCGGCAACTTGGTGATAAAATCCATCGTCACCATTTCCCATTTCCATTTGGGAATTTCAGGTTGCTGAAGCAAACCTGACGGCTTCTGATGCTCAGCCTTGACTTGCGCACAAGTCAAACATTTGGCCACATACTCGGCCACGGACTTTTTCAAACCAATCCACCAGTAGTTTGACTTCAGATCCTGGTACATCTTATCAGCTCCAGGATGAACGGAATATTTAGAACTGTGGGCTTCCTGGAGGATAACATCCCGAAGTCCTCCATATACTAGAACCCATATTCGTCCGTTTAGTCGTAACATTCCATCCTTGTCGTGGGATAACTGCTCCTCAGTTACTCCCAACTTTTCTGCGGGATAGTTAGCTTCCAGCACAGCTTCCTTCTGTGCAGCTAACACCCTTTCATTCAAGTTATTTCTTATTTCAATGCGCTTGGCATTGATTCTGATCGGTTTAACCCTTTCCTTTCTACTTAAGGCGTCGGCAACCACATTTGCCTTGCCTGGATGGTATCGTATCTCGCAATCATAATCATTTAGAGTTTCCATCCATCGCCTTTGACGCATGTTCAATTCCTTCTGATTGAACAGATGCTGAAGACTCTTGTGATCCGAATAAATGATACACTTGGTTCCATACAAGTAATGTCTCCATAGCTTCAATGCAAATACAACCGCACCCAATTCCAAATCGTGGGTGGTGTAGTTCTTCTCGTGCACCTTTAGCTGGCGAGAAGCATAGGCAATGACTTTGCCTTTCTGCATGAGTACACAACCCATGCCCGTATGCGATGCATCACAATACACCACAAATTCATCTATACCATCTGGCAATGTCAACACTGGCGCATTGCTCAGCCTCTGCTTCAGAATGTCAAAGGATTCCTGCTGCTTAGGGCCCCAATCAAACTTAGTCTTCTTACGGGTCAATGAGGTTAGGGGCGCAACAATCCTTGAGAAGTTCTCGATGAATCTCCTATAATATCCTGCCAATCCGAGGAAACTGCGAATCTCGGTAGGCGTCTTCGGCTCCTGCCAATTCATGATTGCTTCGACTTTAGCGGGATCTACTTGGATACCACGCTCGCTAATAACATGTCCGAGGAACTGGACTTCACGAAGCCAAAATTCACACTTCGAGAATTTGGCATAAAGCTTCTCTTGATTCAGAAGTTTGAGAATACAACGAAGGTGTTTCTCATGGTCAGCTTGGCTCTTCGAGTAGATAAGAATGTCATCAATAAAGACGATAACGAACTTATCTAAGTAGGGTTTGCAGACGCGATTCATGAGATCCATGAACGCGGCTGGTGCGTTAGTGAGCCCAAACGGCATCACTAGGAACTCGTAATGTCCATAACGAGTCCTAAACGCGGTCTTGTGTACGTCTTCCTCCTTGACCTTCAACTGATGATAACCTGACCTGAGGTCAATCTTGGAGAAATAGCTTGCTCCTTGCAACTGATCGAACAGATCGTCGATCCTGGGTAACGGATACCGGTTCTTGATAGTGACCTTGTTAAGCTCACGATAATCGATGCACAGACGCATCGATCCGTCCTTCTTCTTAACGAACAAGATTGGCGCTCCCCAAGGAGATGAGCTAGGCCTAATAAAACCTTTAGCTAATAGATCATCCAACTGCGTCCTCAACTCCTTCATCTCCGTTGGTGCCAATCTGTATGGTGCTCTTGCTACAGGTGCAGTGCCTGGAATGATATCTATCCGAAACTCTACTTGTCTATCCGGTGGCAATCCGGGTAGTTCTTCAGGAAACACTTCAGGGTATTCCGAAATAACAGGAATATCTTCAATCTTCGGCTTCGGCTCATCTATGGTAACTTGTGCCATATAAATGACACATCCCTTCTGCATGCACCTGGATGCCTTGAGCATGGACACTTGCTCCGGCAATCCATGCTGGGTATCTCCTTGAATAGTAAGTGACTCACCAGACGGAGTCTTAACTATTACTTGCTTTCTATTGCACAGAATCTGAGCCTGGTTACTCGACAACCAATCCATGCCTATCACTATGTCGAATCCAGCTAGCTTAAAGGGAAGCAAGGATAACGGGAAGGAATGATTCCTAATGGATATAACACATCCATCTAAAACAGTTGAGGCGGTTTCTATGGTTCCATCGGCTAATTCCACCTCATATTTCACACTTAAGGTTTTAACAGGAAGGCTCAATAGTTTACAAAACTTATTATCTACAAACGACTTATCAGCTCCAGAATCAAACAAGACTCTAGCAAAAACATCGTTTACAAGAAACGTACCGGTAATGACGTTATCATCAAGGACTGCTTCCTTTGCGTCCATTTTGAAGACTCTCGCATTAGTCTTCTTCCCTTCCTCGGCCTTCTTTGCAAACTTTGGGCAGTTGGGCCGAATGTGACCTTTTTCGTTGCAACCAAAACACGTTGCATCCTTCATTTTCTTGCAATCCACAGCCTTATGATCTGTGGACTTGCAGATTCCACATCGCTTCTCCGAAGACTGGGATTTTGTTTCAAACCGACACCTCCCAAAGTGGTGCCTCCTGCAGATCTTGCATCTGGGTTTCTCACCCGACTGATGATCATTTCTCCTAGACCCCGACCCTTTCCTGTGGTCGTTGTTCCCTCTATGTCGCTTTTCAGATCTTCGTGAGGTGTCATCCTCACGTTTTCGTTTGTTCTCCTCAGAGCTCCTCATAGCTCTCAATCTAACCACGTCTTGAGTGAGGGAGAGGGATAGATCCGCTACGGATCTAAATGTTGTAGGTCTTGAAGCTTTGACGCTGGCTTTAATCTCCGGTGCCAGACCCCCAATGAATCGAGCAATCCTACGCGGCTCCGGGGTCACCAAGTAAGGCACTAAACGAGACAACGTGTTGAACGTAGTAAGATACGTTTGACAATCGAGGTTCTTCATGACTAAGGATACAAAATCCGATTCAATTCGCTCGACCTCGTGCTGCGGACAGAAGTTCTCTTTAATCAGGGCCACAAACTGTTCCCATGATAAACCGTACAGTGTGGCCTTACCGGCAGCTTGTAGGAGTGACTTCCACCATGCTAACGCATCTCCTTTGAATGACTGGGACACGTACTTCACGACGTCCCTATCAGCACACCCGCTGATATCAACTACGGTGTCCATCTCGTCGATCCACGTCATGCAGTCGACGGCTCCTTTTTCCCCAGTGAAATCTCTGGGCTTGCAAGATACAAAGTATTTGTACGTACAGGACCTGCTGTACGTGTCACGTTTCAGTTCAATCTCCTGCTTTGGGACGCTGCTGTGGTTGGAGGAATGATTATCATCCTCAGCTTTCTTCGGCTCACTCTTTTTAGACGGCGGCTTACTATGAGCCCCAGAATGAGTCTTAGCCTTGACATGCGTCACTGAGCGGGTTCTACTCTGAGTACCACTAGATTCTTTGAACTGCCTATCCATAGCCTTGGCGACAGCATTATCAATCAGTGCTTGCAATTCTGCACCGGTAACGTGAATCTTTGCATTATCTGAGCGTTCCCCAGAATGACTGTTGGTTTCTTCCGATTTGGCCATCGTAGCTTTAAGCTACAATAAGGGACAAGGTCTTATTTAGAACCTAACAGTATTATCGTCCTAGACGATTTATTAACCATGGTATCAAAAACCTTAGCAGTTAATTTAATAAATTTCATTCAGGCTCTTATTAGCAATCAAGGAATGAAAATATATATATTGGCACCATAGGCCTAGTCACAACGGACAATTACTAAATTATAAATTTAGATTTTTATAGGATTATAAATTGTATAATTAAACAAATAATCCTTTACTAGACAGAGAGTCATAAACCACAACTGTCATTATATCACATAGTTATAACCCGTAGGTATCAAGCCATTAATAGACTTGTGTACAGATATAATCTGTAGATAATTCTTTACTAGGCAGGGAGTTATAAGCCACAACTGCCACTATATGACATAGTCATAACCCGTAGGTATCAAGTCATTAATAGACTTGTATACAGATATAATCTGTAGATATTTCTTTACTAGGCAGGGAGTTATAAACCACAACTGCCACTATATGACATAGTCATAACCCGTAGGTATCAAGTCATTAATAGACTTGTATACAGATATAATCTGTAGATAATTTATTAAAAGGTGGGTCGTGTGATTCTACAGATCACGCTTAGCCCAGAATGTTAACATGTTCTCAGATGTTAACAGGGAGTTGAATCTTTTCAACCAGGTTTTACCATCAGGGCCAGGCCTGTTAATAAGGCATTCAAGCTAGGTTATACCTTACTAAGATTCTTATAAAATGGCAAATCAAATAAAAATTGATATTTTCCATTATTTTAATATTATTCATGCATATAAATAGAATGATAAATTCAAATTAACCATTTTAAATTTTAATAAGGTACGAGTACATCTATGCCCTAAACGGGACTTTGAAATAACATAACTAGCATGAATAACATGCCCGCGCAGGGGCTAAACAAGTACAACAATATCAAAATAAAATAAAACAAACCCACGCAGGGGTTAACAGGATAACATACCCACACAGGGGTAGAGAAAAATAGATATACCCACGCAGGGGTAGAGTACTGGAATAAATGTCCACGCAGGGACATGAGTACATAAAATGATAATCGAAGGATTCAACGATCCTTCTTGCTCTTACCCTTGAGCAAATCAAATACCTTCTTAAACATGCCACTGGTGCGTCGGCGATCCTCTCGCATATTGTGCTGAAACTCGCGTCGCATGCTATCAATCCCCTGCAGGATCTCCTGAACCTGCGGCGGCGACATCATAGGCGCCGGTGGTGGTGGCTGGTAGTGCTGCGGCTGCGGCGGCTGGTAAGGCTGCGGCTGCGGTGGCTGCTGGTAACCCGGAGGGTAACCAAAAGTAGATGGGCCAGCAGCCCAAGGGTCTCCAAGTGGACCACTATGTGGGAGTGAGCTGAAGTTGGCAGCTTGCCAATAAGGGTCTCCCGTGTAGTCATAACCTTGAGGGAATACCTGCTCGAACGGGTTGAACTGAGCGGCACTAGCATAAGCCGGAATCGGCTCTCCAAAATTCTGCGGCGGCAGAGGCGGGATCGGAACGGAAGTAACCTCCGATACTGGATGCTGAGACTCCCCTGTCTCAGACTCCCCGGGTAAAGACGTGTAGCGGCTGCTACTAACACGTGGAGGGGTGCCTATGCGAATCCCTCCGCGCGTAGACATGCGCGCGTTCCTCCTTGGCCTCTGAGGCGGAGGAGGTAAAACTGGCGGCGGCGGTGGTGACGGAGTGATCACGTCACGCCACAGGGCCTCAGATAGGTCCTGCGGTAATGGCGGCTGCTGCTGAAGCTGCTGCGAGTGGTGCTGCGAGTGCACCGGTGAACCATGGAGCGATTGGAGCATCGGGGTACCATGGAGTGATTGAAGCATCGGAGAGTTGTGGCTAGGGGTGAAGTACCAATCATGCTGCTTAAACCTCTCCTGGAAGCTATCCACACCATTAAATGGTGATCCTGTGTAAGGCGACCCATCCGATATCTCAATCGGGTGGTTTGGTGTACCTGATGGTGGGAGCGAAGGGTCCGTCTCCTCGTCTACGTCCATCTCGTGACCACCAGAGAAGTGGTCCTCCTGTCCAAGTGGGTTATGGCCCACTGGCTCCTCCACATAAGCATTAGGGTTATACAAACCCTGGTAGGCTGGCGCTGGATGCTGGTGCGGTGACTGGTGCAACGGTATGTATGATCCATGCGAACCATGGGGCCCGTTCTCCGAATGGGGCCCAAACGAGTGGGGTAGAGAGGGTGAAGTGCTGGCGGACACCGAGTGTCTAGCAGGCTCGGCGAAAGACCTCCAAAGGTCGTTGGCGGCTGTGTTGTGTGTGGCGGATGGTGCTCGCCTATGTGAGGGCCCTGCCTCATGGTCGTGGGTAGTGGCAAATCCTCCTCGACCTCTCATTCTTGGCGGCATAGTGATCCTGTCAAAAATCAAACAAGTTGCACAACAATATATATAAGACAATGCATAATACAAAAAAAATAAATTAAACGAAATGTTGAACATTTCCTAAGTTCTTTGTCTAGACTCGAAAATCGAGGAATGTGCAATTGTGTAACTGAGATTAAACACATTAGGATAGTGTTTAATTCACTCAGCGTTGGCTCTGATACCAACCTGTCACACCCCGATTTCCACGTGTCACCGGTGGGCCCGGTGTGGGGTACAGTGACGTAGTTGGCATCGTCATAGACAATCAACACAATATAATAATGCACAGCGGAAGCAGAATAGAAACATTTCAACTTTTAAACAAGTGTAATAATAAATATCACAGTAGTTGAAATGGATCCACAGGCGGATCAAATAAAAATAGAAACAAATAGTTCAACAGATAAATGTCGTCCGAGTTTGCGAGACTATTGTGGACGCTCTCTAGGAAACAGCCAGCCTATTTCCGTATAGTACCTGCACTTAATCTTTTGGGAAAAATACGTCAGTTCACACTGGTAAATACAAATCGACTGACTCATTTTGAAAATGATTGAAAATTGATTTAAATGCACAAGGCATAAATATTTTTATTAACTTGGGATAATTATATAATATAAACTTGTGAACGATTTACATGCACTTATATCTCTGGTGGCCCGGGATCTACTGTCCGGGCTAGAGATTTAATTGACACACCACATTAAAGAGTTATACACGACGGGTGTACGCCTACACCCCGTGCTCTGGTCGTGGCCATCTCGTAAGAAAATGCCAAGGATATCCGGGACACGGTCAACAACCCCCCAAAGCCTTTTAAGTAAGACAAAACTGTTTAAACGAAGTCGCACAAGCTATTCAAGACTGAACACCTATAAGGAGCAGGACTTGTGCGCCCGATCAAGCGGTATTTTAAATACCGTACCCCAAGCCCGTATAGGGAAAATAAGTCAAAATGTATTTACCTGAGCAAGTATAAGTCACAAACGATAAGTGTTGATAGCTTTTACCGGGCTTCCTAATCTGGAACAAGGTTTGTAATTAACCTATTAGATTCCTAACGGCCTTCTATTTAAGCTTAAGCTTTGACCGGTTAGTTTTAGGAATGATACGGTTTACGCACGATTAAGCGAAAGACCGGATAGAATGTGATTTAGGCCCGACAAGTTTGAATACTTGTATAATATGGGTATACTAAATACATTCTGGATTTTGAAGTAAAAACGATATCGTTTGACCCGTTTCGGTCAATTTACGCAAACTAGTTACGTAAACCAAACCGAACGCGAAAAGGGTGATACGGGTAGCCAAAAGATTCAAATGCAAGTTCCCTGAATTAATATGCTTAGAATATGATATTATATCAGTAAGTTATGTTCTATATTGCCCGGGATAATTTTAAACTCAATTTATGCCTTAGAAGGGCATTTTGGTCATTTAAAAGATAATAAAAGGATAAAATTAGAAATCTGAGTTTCGGGTCTGGTTCATACAGTAAATATACTTAATATAACATATTATATCAGTAGGGTATGACCCATATGTCAAATATATCATTTAAAACCAAACTATGTACCATAGGGGTAATTTAGTAATTTCACAAGGGCTAAAAACGCCAAAACTGGAAACCTGAGTTCAAAATATTATACTTACTGTTTTTATATGAAAATATGCTAAACACACCAGTAGGTATGGGTCTTATATGTTTAAAACAAGTATAACGCTTTACTATGCGTTAAAACGCTAAAAATACGATTTAAGGGCGTTTTCGGGTTTTCACAGTAAATCTGAGATTTTTATATTTCCAGAATACTTAAAATAATTTATTCATCATATAAAATCAGTAGAAAAAGGTTTCGGGTCAAAAGGATGTGTAAAACTCATTTTATGGCTAAAACGGTCAAAACCGACATAAGCCGAAATGGCTAGGTGATCGAGGATCCGTTCAGCCAAAAATTAATTAAAAATCATCAAAATTCCCAAAATATTATATATAATCAGTTGGTAAAAAGTTTTGTACCAAAACGTGGCCAGAAACGGGTTCTACGCAAAAAGGACCGTTTATGTAAATTTATAATATAGTTTACGCTAATGGCCATAACTCACAATCTGGACCACCAACTGATCCGAAACTTTCGGTGCAAGTTTATATAATAAAAATAAAGATTTCTATCCTTTCACTTTTCCAAAAATCCCGTTTTAAATCAAAAAGGGCAAAATAGTCAACTTTATGCATAAACCGGAAACAAGCATTCGAATAGGCTAAGCATAGACTCAATCTAAGAAAATTCCAGAAAGTTTAACTAAAATAAAAATAGTCAAAAATACTTTCCAATACAGATCTTGAACATGCATGTACGAATCCGAATCGATAGTCTACGAAATAATCGTTTTACAAGACTTTCGGTTCCGATTCGTGGCTATACTATAGATTGTCGAGTTGATGATGATTAAAACACATTCTTATATGTATTACAAGTCATTTTTAATGATCAATCAGGTTGCATGTCATCTATATCATTAATCATGTCATTTTTCACAAAAATCACTTCTGTTGACTTTTTAGAAATAGGTTTGACTCGACATTAAGCATGCATGTAGTGGGAATCAGTTAGTAACCTTTAGAGGGTTTGTTTCCCACCTAATTACCAATCTATAACAAGTTTCAATTCGAGAAATTACTGAAAGAAATCCGTTTAATCGGAAAGTCAAAGGTTATGAACACCCAGTTTGACTTTTACTAATAATCAAAGCAAAAACGGATTAAAGAACGAATTGAATGCTTACAAGAGTCCTATAGAGGTTTAGTGGACACTAGAAGTCGGCCTTGATGATCAGTTTAGCTCCAGAAGTCTTGCCTTGAAGGTTCTTGAATGTTGAGCACTTTGGTTACTATGAAAAGTGATCAAGAATGATCAATAATCTGATTTAAAGCCAAGTTTTCAAGGTTCCTGTAGTAGTAGCCATGCAAGGCTTGTTATTGGTTAATTTGGAGGCAGAAACCAGCTGTTACCAACTCAAATTCGGACCCAATTCGACCCAAACGAATTTTCTGCTCGCTGGCAGTCCCACGCGGCCCGCTTGGGCCTTCCCAGGCGGGTCGCCTGACCCTTGTTTCAGCCAAACAACTTTCAATGTTGACAGCTTTGACCCCTGAACTTGTACGCGATGTTTCGGCTACTTTTCTCGACCCGTAAACCCCCAAACTTGGTTTCTAAGAACCTTAGGACTTTTACCAACATGGTAATGCCCTCGGATAACTTTGCGCTCAACCGAAAAGCCCTGAATTCGACGTTGACGCTTTTAGTCCCTTAAGTACGGTTTTGGCCATAACTTTCTCATACGTTGACGAAACTTCATGAAATTTTTACCACATATTCTAGTGAGTATATTTTAGCTATACAAAGCTTCGGGTCTGCCAAAAGTTCACTCAGAGGTATAAATTAAACATGTTGACACTTTTGGCCCCTATAGTTTGAAATACTTCACTTTTGTGCAATTTCCGCGTCGTATGATCCATGAACCATCCGTTAAAGGTTATAAACATTATGTGGGGTTATCATAGAGCCTATTTATCCATTGTTGACACTTTGGACCCTTACGTTCCATAGTTTTCACTGTTTGTCACTTTTAGTCCCTCTAAAGTATGTTTTCACATAACGGAACCTTATGACACGTGTCAAGACATTATTGGACGAAATTTTTCGAGGTGTTACAAGGAACATTCAAATTCTAGTATTCGGAATGAAGATCCAATTAGCAGTCACAATGAAGAGATGAGTACAGCCGAGAACTCAAACAATGGAGTTGAGGATGCAGATTCGTCCTCATCCTCAGAAAATGAGGTTATAAGAACAAGGAAAGTAACCGATGTATACCGCAGAACAAAGCCTTTTACAAAAGCTCAGGTTGATACTTTATATGATAACGGGTGCAGTAATTCAAATGACATGGTGAACTTTGTCCTCTTTGCCGATACGGATCCGACAACATATGAAGAAGCAAGTAAACAAGCCAAATGGAAGGATGCTATGGACAAGGAGATGGATTCTATAATTAAAAATGAAACCTAGGAATTGGTTGAACTTCCAAAAGGTCAAGCACCAATAGGTATGAAGTGGATATACAAAACCAAATATGACGAGCATGGGAAGGTGAGCAAGCATAAAGCAAGATTGGTGGTGAAAGGTTACAAACAAAAATACGGCATTGACTATCAAGATGTTTTCGCTCAAGTAATAAGATTTGATACAGTCAGACTCGTGTTGGCGTTAGCTGCATATCATTGATGGCATTTACATCAAATGGATGTAAAGACAGCCTTTCTAAACGGGAACTTAAAGGAACAAGTGTTCATCGAGCAACCAGAAGGGTACATTGTTAAAGGAGAAGAAGGAAAGGTATGTAAACTAACAAAGGCACTCTACGGATTAAAACAAGCACCGAGGGAATGGTATAGTAGAATAGAAGGGTATTTCATATCAAGTGGGTTCAAGAAATGCATTCACGAACATACATTATTTATCAAAATAACCGAGAGGGCAAGGCTCATAATCTGTCTTTATGTCGATGATTTAATTATAGCAAGTGACTTATTACTAATGTTAAACAAATTTAAAGAGTCAATGAAAGAGGAATTCGAGATGACAGGTATGGGGGTTCTGCATTACGTCCTCGGAATGGAGGTCTTGTTTAAAAATGGAGATATTATGCTTTCACAACATCAATATGCAAGAGGGCTGTTGGAAAAGTTCAACATGACGAACTGCACGGGCATTTCCACTCCAGTGGAGTACGGGTTACGGCTGTCCAAGCAGGACCCTGATGACGAAATAGAACCTAACATCTACAGGAGATTAGACGGCAGCCTTATGTATTTGACTAATACGAGACCGGACATTATGTTTGCAGTCAATAAGATCAGTCAATTCATAGAACAACCAAAGAGAAGTCATTGGGAAGCTGGAAAAAGAATCCTAAGATATATAAAGGGAACAATAAACCAAGGATTAGTGTACTCAAAAGGAAGTAAAGGTTCGTTACTCGGGTTCAGTGACAGTGACTATGCAGGATACATCGATGATAGTAAAAGCACATCAGGATACGTCTTCTATATCGGATCTGGAGTTGTGGCTTGGCAATCAAAGAAACGAAAGGTGGTAGCTCTATCATCAACGGAAGCGGAATATATCGCACTTTCAATGGCTGGGTGTCAAGCACTTTGGCTCAAAGGAATCTTGGATGAGTTAGAAGAAAAATTCAATCAACCTCTGGTGATCTACTGTGATAATAAATCGACAATATGCTTAGCCAAAGACCCAGTGTATCACGGTAAGAGCAAGCACATAAGAATCAAAAACCATTTTATTCGGGATCTGGTCAAGAAGGATCAAATTGAAGTATGTTATTGCTCTACTAAACAACAAGTTGCTGGTGTTCTCACTAAAGCATTGCAACCCAAAGATTTTCAGCGATTAAAGGAGTTCCTCCATTTTAGAGAAATCTAGCTTTATTAGACGGGCAAGAATTATAAGCTAGATTATGTTACATAAGTATGTTATTATTATTAGAATGTATTATATGGTGTTATTAGTATTATTATTATTATTCGATATCATAGGTTGAGGCGGTTATCCTTATGTGAACCCCTCGTATATATACCAATTTACCAATTCAATCAAGAACTTTATTCAATCTCTTGTTTACGAAATCAAATCTGATAGTGTGATTCAATCCAACACTAAATTCATCACCATCATCATACTGTATTTTGTATTTCTTTTCATATAATCCCAAGTCAATTGAATATGATCATGATACCCAACACACTGGTATCAGAGCCAGGTTCAAATACTCGATATTGCAAATTTCCTTTGATTTGTTGTGTGTTTCTTGTCGAATAGCCAAGGAGACTACTGGAAATCAAAATTATTGTCCCATAAATTTTTTAGGATGTTATTATTGCTTGGAGTTTGGTAACCGAACTGTTAATTGCAAATTGCATGAAAACAATGACGCCTCTGCCTTAATCAAAGAAATCATTGACATGGGGAATCAGGATCAAGTAGAACGAATCCGACACCAGAAGGCTACTCGGGAGAATATCTAGTGACCAGGACGGAGAATGGCAACGAATAGAATCTGATATACAAATGCATCTTAATGCAAAACACCATGTTACTTGCATTTTAAGCCCTCTTTATACGTCTCAAACACTCCTTCGGTGTTGAGACGAGATTAGAGAAAAATGAAATTCATTTTTTAAGGGGTTTGGGTCAAGTATAAATCAAAATTGAAGGGCTACTGGAAATCGTTCAATGTGTCTTTAACATATTAAAATTTGAAAAAAATTATTAGATTTTAATAACCTCAACTATTGGCCGTTGGCCGCCAACAGTCTCAACTTAAAAAATAACCACTGGCGATCCAAACTTTTAACATATTGGCCTCCAATGTACGCTGATTAACAGAACCCTAACGTCGTTAGTCTCCGTTCGCCGGAAAAACGTTTTGCTAGAAAAGGTGTCCTAAAGGTCCGATCTAAGTTTACAAAGAAGTTTGGGACGAAAATGTTGAGTTTTCTGGCCAAAAAATTGAGTTTTACGGCCAAAAAGAAGTTTTCCGGCAAAAAAAATGAGTTTTCTGGTGACCTCGATAATTGGGGTGTTTGATAGAAAAAGGTTCCTAAGGACCGTAACAAAGTTACAAAGAGGTTTGTGACGAAAAGGTTGAGTGTTCCGGCAAAAAAATAGTTTCCCGGCCAAAAACGTTTTTCCGGTGACCGGAGACTAACGACGTTAAAATTCTGTTAGTCAGGATCTATTGGAGCCCAATATGTTAATAGTTGGGACCGCAAGTGGTTATTTCTGAAGTTGGGACTGTTGGCGTCAAACGACAAATAGTTGGGAATATTAAAACCCAATATTCCAAAAAAAAAAAAAAAAAAAAACAAATTAAGTATGGATCAACTTCGGTTGCAAGGATTTGTAGTAAAGTTAAACGGTCCAGATTGTCACATTAAAAAAATGTTTAGTCCGAAATGAAAAAGGAACCGGGACGTCGTCCATGTTCAAATTGATCATGGAAATCAAGAACTACCGAAAGAAAATGAAGCTTCCTATAGTGAACAAGAAGAGCTTATTAGAATATACAGAAAACAGAAAAGCATTTAAAGATTTTCAAAAAAAAAAAAAAAATCTTGTAGATTACTACTGTATTAGGTTAATTCGATATATAATTAGCGGCCTTAAGTAGTTAAGGAAGCCAAGAAAGATTAGCAAAAATGATTTTAACCAATCAGATTCTTTACTAGATTCCTCTAAGAATGATCACGTTTCTATTTTATACAAAATTTGATCTTTCAAAGGGTAAAAGGGAAAGGAAAAAAACGGATGTTAAGACTTTACAAGGTAAATGTCTTCGGAGGACTCATGGTAAAGGCCTTTGATGAGGTAATATTACCAGTAATGACATTAGGAGCCATAGTGTCCTTCACCGCAATAGGCTTAACTTGAACCACTTGCTCGGGCAAAATCTTGTCGCCATCCACCTTAGCCAATACTTCAAAATGCATCCTTGTGGTCGTCGGTTTTGTTCTCCACTTGGGATAACCTTCCAACTCTGGCCCATTCCCGCCCAACTTCTCTACCTGAAACCCGATCTTCACAAACGTTTGGGCTGATATGTCTGCTTTCAACAGCTTGAAAGAACCATTCTCACTGGCTTTAGAACCCAAGACTGAGGAGAGTAGTTTATCTAAACCAACCAAATGTGTGTTTGACCCGTTAACAGACTTAACGGGCCAGAATGTTTTTGACCCGTTAACCAGCAAGTTGTGCTTGTTCTGGTTAGCAGTGGGAGACGGTGTAGGAGAAGTGAGAGATGTAGGACCCACGATGGATAGAGGTATTATTTGCCCTCGGGTACGAGCCACGTGTCTCAGACGGTCAGCTAGGCTCAAGATACGTGATGCAAACCCGTTTTGAGCTTTGGTCAACGGAAGACCAAACTGAACGGGTCTGAGTAAGCTGACTGATTTGGCACCCTCGACTCTCACAACTGCCCCATCGGCTATGATTACTTTCCTTAGCTCACCATCGTCAACGTGATGCTGTACAATATTTAACATGATAATCAGTAAACAAGTTTCAGCATTGTTCTAAAAATGCTATTCAAACATTTTGTCAGTTGTAAGAAACACTCGAGTCTTTATACGTGTTCCATAGTTATAGTTATGAAAAGTTTCAAAACTAGAAGAACACATATGAAACTTGCTTACAGTTTGGTGACTTTCTTAGCCGTTACGTTATGTTAAACGTCATAACGAATCACCAAATTGCAACCACGTTTCACAAATGTTCTGCTTAGGCCATTCATTCATAAAAAAAGTTGCAACAATTGATCAATATTTAAGCTTAAGTGGTCTTACGATTGAGAAAAGTTTGAATAAATCTAATGGAACAATGGTTAAACTTAAATTGTTATAACAATGTTTTCAGAACCGAACCTAACGACTATATAACCGTTCTGGCTGAGTCTGTTAGAATCCTCTCAATCTAAACAGGCGAACCAAACCGCGTGGTTCGCCAGGATTCCCATCCCTTCCAAAATCTTATTTATTAATCCATTTACTAGTTTTAGCTCCAGATTTTGTTGAATTGCAAATCAACATCAAACTATAAAATAGTTTCAAATATTTAGTAGGTCTAGGTCATTTGGGTTTGTAACCGGTCCAACCAGTAGCCCGAAAGATAAGTTGGCCATTTTGATAACCGGTCCGGTTATAAGTAATTCAGTTATAACACATCACTTTCCCATAATTTACAAATCTTTCTTTTAGCAACAAAAAGCTGAAACATTAAAACAAACTGATGATAAACCGAAACATGACTTACAGGCAATGAAAGTTTCATGTTCTTGGCATCTTGAATCCAGAGCTCTATTGGACCAGCAAGCTCAAATGGAGCCAAAACAGGTGACCCATGTGCATTCTTCATTTCCGTAGTCTTCGCCTTCGCTACCAACACATTATCATGGTTGTTATTACTTGCCTGATCCTCCACTTGAAGAATGGGTAGATCCTCATGTTGCCAGTTATTCACATCGTCCAAAAGTTTCAATGGAAGAACCATATTGTCAATTTCAATATCAATTTCGTAAACATTGGATCGACCCACAAAAGCATCCCTCAAATCAAACCCAGATATCTTAAGATCATCTGATTGAAGCCCTAATCCCCTAACAATAATTTCCTTCAGATCCTGAAACCAAAATCAATGAAAAACATTTATTTAAATTTTATATTTTTTTTACCGCCTAACTCAAACGTATTCTAAACCTACTACTAAATCCAAAGCAATGTCTATTTATCGGACTAGAAACCTCAACCGCTTCAGAAAATACATTTCCAGTACACTTTAGTACGGTTAGTTAGAGGTGTGCATAATCCGAGATAACCAACAAATAACCAAAATAATAGACATAACCAAACCAAAACAACCAAACTCATCCCAGAATCCAACGGTTTAGTTTTATGTATATTCCAAAAACCGAATTTCCAATTCAGGTTCGATTTTGCATGTACTGAAAACCTAAACCGAACTTGACCAGAAAAAAGAAACATTTCGTATTGAATTTATTGATTATAATTTTACTTTTCTGACGCCAGAAGCTTTGGACCTACTTAGTCGAGTTCAAAGGGTTATGCATAGTAATGTTATAACCGCGAGATCTATAGACGCAGTTTTTAAAAAACTTAGTTTTGCTATTAAAAAGGGGATAGCGGCGCAGCTTGTTGCCCGTTTACCAACTATCTCATAAATTCATAACATGACTCTAAAGTTCTAGCCATACTAACAAGCAAATATTTTAATCATAATCATAAAATTTGAAGACTACTATGTTAAGAACTCTGTAAAAAAAAAAAAAAAAAAAAAAAAAAAAAAAAAAAAAAAAAAAAAAAAACTAATAAATGATATACCACAAAATTTTATGCTAAAACATGTAACAATCAATTAATCGTAAATTAACAAAAAAAAAAAAAAAGGTGGATCCAAATATATAATAACAAATTAATCATTAAGTCAACAAAAAACTTTAGTCCCAAATTCATGATCTTGGCCACCTTTTCGGCCCAAAAATTTCAAACCTAAATGCAAAACCAAAAAAACCTAAACCGAATCAAACCCATTTTGAAAACCAAAAATCTGAAAATGAACTTTTTTTTAAAATCATGTCGGTTTTTTATTCGGTTTGAGTCCAAAACCAACCCACGCACACACCCCTATGGCGCTAGGCTAGCAATCAAAACATGTATATTAATATCACAACGATGATCGTAATCCGGAAGAACAAGAACAGTAGGTTCAATTTTGGTATTAATTCAACAGTTTATGATAAATTCACACACCGATATGGCTTTAGGATAGCGACGAACGTCTGTTGTTGAAATCGCAGCCATCGAAGCAGTAAACTGAATCATAAGCGTTAGAAACAATGCGTAGTTAGCGAAATTCGAACCTCTAACAGCCATTGAATCGTCGATTTCAAATCGAAAGGTGCGATGTTTTAAGAACCCCGGGGATTTCAACAGGTGATCAAATTTGGATTTGTTTTATTTGGTGTTTTTGGATTTGTTTAAGCTGTTTGTCTTATGTTGAAGATAGAATACAAAATTGGCTAAATGGGAATGAGTTGAGGGATGTGCATATGAAGAACATGATGACGTGGAAATGATGGTAGGGAGGATATTCCGGTGGATGGGTTTGAGTGGTCCACCTAGACCCGATTCCGGTAATTATGGCGGGAATGACAAGATTGTTTGAAAAAATGTTTATTAATATTTTTGGAGACTAATTGATTTTTGATTAATTGAATATATTTTTTTTAGGTATGCAAGCTTACAAATTATGTTTATGTCGTCCACATAATTTTCAGTGAAAGTTCATGTCAGAACGAGACGATTTATAAATGTATCGTTTTGATTTGGGTCAATATTGGTTGGATTAAAATTAGCTTAGCTTATAATGAGTTGTTTAATAAATAAAGTATCTAAGCAGGTTCATGAGTTTACGTTTACTATGATAGATAGTGGAGACAAACAATAGTCATGGGTGTTGCTCATGTTGAACATCACAAGTGATGATTCTGATCAAAGCAAACACAAAGCACACATGTTGGTCGAAATCTTTGAAGACACCTTTGATTAATTAGAAAATTAGAAACAAACCAACAGGTACAAAACGAATGGATGATTTATATATCCACTATAAGTGGTATTGTTGACTCGTTCTTCAAAGAATGGGTTTATTTAGGAAAAAATTCCCTTTTCTATGAGTCAAATTGGGTCATCTCAAAGTAGTCAACGGGCCAATTTGGTTATTTCAAATAAGTCATTGGGTCAATTCGAGTCATCTCAAATTAGTCAAACGGGTCAATTTGGGCCACCACAAATTACTCAACGAGACATGACCCCCCCCCCGGTTACCCAACGCCGGTAAGCGCGTAACGAGGCATTGAACACGAAACGGGTGATAACATGCGCGTAACATGAAATCGAACAAATAACTTGTTACACCCTAACTAGCAGCGGAAACAAAAGGGATGCAACAAACACCTCTAGTACAAGCACGTTCTTTATAAAGATACTTTTTTTAACGTTAAATTATACATCACGTTCATTGTTGATTACATACTACGAGTATGTGTTCCCTGTAAAAGAACAGATGATTGCATAAGCCAGAATATACTATTCTGATCAAGAAATAAAGACAAGTTATGAAGATTAACTCCTTCCAAAGATAGTGAATCTTGAACACTAACAAAAGATCTGTTTGAAGACTCAAAGATTTGTTTGAAGACATGAAGCTCTGTTGAAGAAGTACAAAAGTCTGTTCAAGCCCAAAACTCTGTTGACGGTTAAAGCACTTTTAAAGAGGACTCATCATCTGTTTGGGCCAGAACAGATGTTTAGAAACAAATGACAAAGGTTTAAAGAACAGTTGCTAACAATAGAACAGTATCTGTAAATAAGTTTTTATGAGTCTTAAAACAGTTGTTATGATTCCTCTGATGTTTCTAACATCTGAGGAATCTTTTATGTTAGGAATGTTAGATGTCGCTATCAGGGTGATGTCATTCATGATTGCTAACAAATATTTATACTTTGTATAAACAGATCTCACATGTCAGAGATCTATATTATCACTTGACATTCTTTTTTTTACGAACAGAAGTATAGTGATCAGGTTGAGGGGGAGTAATAGTCATATTTGTATTTTATAATCTTTTGATTATAATTGAAAACTTTATGACAACTTTCCAAGCTTGTGTTTGTGTTTAGTTCCATTGCGATCTTATTATCTCTATTTATATTTCACTTATTTCATCAACACTTCACTGTTTCACACACAAAAACACACACATTTTTAAACTCAAATCCTAACAGTATGTTACAACGATATGTTCCTATGAACCACATTATTCTTCTAGAAGGTATGCTCCTATGCATTTAACTATCCGCAAAGCAAAACTTGAAGCAACAAACATACGTATTACTCAAATTCCTTTTTAGTTGAAAAGCATGTTTGAAAACGATCAACTACAAATAGTAGGTGAGTTTCACATGTTTTGTTTGTCTCTATGCACAAGTACACAAATAAAGTTTTGCACATGTGGTGTAATTATACTAAGTTTACAAGTGTAACCTTGACCTGTACTTAAATCACCGTGGCCAACACCAACCACAACAAACAAACAACAATACCCCAAGTAGCTATGCCTAACACAACATAGCATATACATTGAATATGTGCAACCACGTTTTCTTGAGCAGCACAAAGTCATGGCCAAGTAGCTGTGTGGTTTAGGCTTGTTAGTGCATTTATGTCTATCGCCTCCGTCAATACGATCCGTAGCGAGAAACTGAACTGATCTAGTGCTTTTATTGTTATAATTAGATAGAAAAAGGCAAGGTAGCATTATTGTAAATAAGGAGTCTTTCCTTATAACCTTGGCCTATAAATAGAAGACTTAGGGTTCTTATTTAGAACTTTTGCCATTTGAGCATTTGGAGAGCTTGGTGCTTAGAAAGAGAAAGTAGAGGGAGAAAGTGCTGTAGGTGATTCACGTGACTTTGTACTTTTCAGATCTTTTATCGAATCACAGATTTTGTACGTTCTCGTGTTCGGTCCACGCACGTGTACGGATTCCGCATGTCACACGTGTCGATACGCAATCGTTACGAAGTCGAAAACCGATCCTACAAGTGGTATCAGAGCAGGAGCTCGATTGCACGGATCAATTACACAGAATCGCACAAGATTTCATCTGATTCAGATTAACAATTCATCCAGAGTTGTCAAATTTCTTCATTTTTACATCTTCTTCATTTTTCTTCAGAAAATTACGAAATTAACATGGCTTTTACGGTTAAAATTGGCTGATTTTTGGATATTATGTGCGAAAATCATTGATCTATAAGCCTACAAAATTTTAGATCAAAATTCCAAGTATTTTGAGAGAAATCAAGATTTTTTAGTCCGATTCGAAAACATGTTCGCTGTTATTTTTTCTTGGTGATGATCACCGATCGGATGGGCAACCGATCGGATGACCATCCAACCCTCAGCATATTTGTTTGATTAGTACATTGTGTCCAGTGTCGGATTGCAATCCGAACGGATCACTATCCGATCCATTGCAGGATATTAAAAGTTGACTTTGTTGACCCTGACTCGATCAGATTGACATCCGGTCCACAGCACATAGTTAATATAGTTTTAAGGTTCAAGTGTCGAGTGGCAATCCGAACGGATTGCCATCCGATCCTAAACTCTTCACTTGATTGTGTCACAGGTCCAAGTATCGGATCACTACTCGATCGGATCACCACCCGATCATTAACACAAGAGGTCTAAGTGTCGAATCCCCACTCGATCGGATCACCATCCGATCCAAAGCATATTGTTCAAGTTTCGGATCATCACTCGATCGGATCACCATCTGATACTTTGTTGGTGTCACTCGATCGGATCACCATCCGATCCTCAACACAAATTAGGCAAGTGTCGGATCACCACTCGATCGGATCACCATCCGATCCGTTATCATTTGATCATTGTTATTCTGTTGACTTTTGTTGACCTCACTCGATTGGATATTCATCCGATCCAACTGTCTATTCAGTTTTATACTAATCGTTTATTTGTTCATCTGTAGGTGATTCAAAGGTGATTAACGAAAAACGTCATGGCTGAAGAGTTCTACAACACGTTCTACAAAGCTTTCACATCAGAATCGTCGGAAACTTCAACTGTTACACCTAAAACCATAACAAAAGCAATCAATGATAATATTAAACATGATAACTTCTATGGGACTTATTCGAAACCACCTAAACTCGAAAGTATTGAAGATTACACATGGTGGAAAAACATTTTATCAACTGGGCCAAAGCTTACGCACATGAAAGCTGGTTTTGCATGGAGTTTGGATATGATAGACCTGTCAATGACAAAGGAGAAGAAATCCCACTCAAAAGCTTATCCGTTGAAGACAAAAAGAACTTCTCATATGAACAAAGAATGATTGCTCTAATCCAACAGTCGATTAGAGATGATATTTTTGCATTGCTTGTTCATGATGGTTCCTCTAAATCGGAGGTGGTAAACAGTTTAAAAAGAATAAAATTGCTTTACTAAAAAAGGAATTTAATCTGTTTGATAGTCTAAAAGGAGAGTCGGTGAGACAAATGATTGAGCGAATTTGTCATTTAAAAATTTAGATTGATAGATTTGGAATCGTAAAAACACGTGAGGAAATTATTGATAAAATCATTGAAGCGTTACCACGAGCTGATCAGTGGCAAACGTTTGTTTTTATTTTGAGAAATGATGTGTTGTATGAAACAATTACTCTCGATGTGTTGATTGAAAAGATTGAAACTCATGAGCATGAATTGTAGAAACAGAACAAGATGAGTAACTCTTCACATCAACAGAATGTCGGTCTTTACTACAAGGGCAATGTACCTTCGGTGACTGTAAATGAATCACCAAAGATGGCATTCAGTGTTGAAAAGTCAAAAGAACCACAGAAAAGCTCATCAGGTTACGATCCAGGATATCATTCATCATCAACAACATCAAACTCTGAAGAACCTGAAGAGATTCTCTGCAACATCGCTTTAAAGCTAAAGAAGTCTTCAACAATGAACATCAATGTTGCTAAACAACAAATGAGTCTTCTAGGATCCATTCTAGAATCATACGAAGATCTGGTAGCTGATAAAATCAGAAATTCCGAACTAACAAAGGAAGATTACGACCAGATCGATCCAGAAGAGATGGAACTCATTGATCTGATATGGTGTTTGGCAAGTTGCATTTGAAGAGCTCAGCGGTTCATGGTAATTACTGGTAGACAATCAATCTGTGGACCATCAACAAAGCTAGGATTCGACAAATCAAAAGTGACCTGCTTCAAATGCAAGCAAAAGGGTCATTTTAAAAGAGAATGCAGAAACTCTGCTGCTGAAGAAAGAGCTAATCCATTTAAAGAAGATTATTATCAAAAGGCGATCTATCACAAGAACAGAGAGGAATCTCCAAGGTTGAAACAAATTGAAGATAATCCTGAAAAGGAGAAATCAAGAGCTTGTGTTGTGATACAAGATGATGAAGGGTTTGACTGGAACGAATTCCTTCCAGAAGATGATCTTGTTGATGATCAGTTCACAGCTCATGGCAGAACTATATCATCAAACATACATCGTGCATTTGTTGCCGAGATAAAGGAAAGAAGTCGAGAAGAAATTCTGAAGGAGAAAACATACAGAGAGAGGTGTATCACAGGATATCGGATTAAAGAGATGGAGAAGGAATATGAAGAGGCTAGAAATTATAGAAGATATGAAAAGAAAAGAGAATCTTATGTCAACAGCAATGGTGAACCAGTTGTTCATCCAAAAGAAGTGGTTTTTGATGATGTTCTTGCAGTAATCCCTCTGTCCGGCGAGTACTATTCAAATGTTGAGAAAGACAAACATTATAAGAAAAGGCTGGATAAAATCATCAGAGATGTCATGACAACAAGTCTGAATAATAGGGATGAAGAAAGAATGAAGAAAAATGTTGATGAGTTAGTGAATGATTTGAAGAAGATAGTTGAGGAAGAGAAAGAAAAGAAAGACGAAGTAGTTAATGAAATAGCTGTTACTGAAAAACAGCAGAAAGAAGATGATCTAAAAAATTTAGGAGAAGATGATGAGAAGGTTGAAAGTTCAGTTGAAGTGGATGGTGCTAATGGTGTTGGTGAGGAACAGAAGAAGAAAGAAGCTGATCAGACATAGACGAAAGCGAAAGCCGAAGTGCCGATTACTGAGGTAAAAACTGAATCTGAAATCTTAAAAACTATTGAACAGTGCAAGAAATGCATGGAAACATGTAGTGCTTGTACTGAAAAAGATGAAAAATCAGAACAAGAGATCTTGAGTTTACTAAAATCGAAGAAGTTTTCAAAAATAAATGCAAAGAGATGTTAGAAAACGAAAAAGTTTTGAAAGATAATGATGAAAAGATAACACAAAAATGCAAGATTTTAGAAAAAGAAAATGAAAGTTGGAAAGAAAAAGTTTCAAAAATGACAGAAGAATGCTTGCAAAAAGAAAATGCTTTTCAAGAAATGAAAAAGGAGTATGATTCAATAAAATTTGCAAATCATATTACAAAAGAATCATATGAAGACGTGAAGAGTCAAATGAAACTTGTTCAATCCAGATTGAAATATTGTTCTGAAACAACTGATACGCTTAAGCGACAGTATGAAATAAAGCAACAAGTTGTAAACTCTTACATTGAGGATGTTGCTAAGCTAAAGCGTAAAATAGCTTATTTAGAACAAGATAACAACAAGTTACACAGTTATCACGCTTCATCATATGTTCTTGAACGCATTTTCAATCTAAAATTGGATGGTAAAGATTCTGAGCAAAACAAGAAAGGTATTGGCTTGGAATATCATCAGGTTCCACCACCGTTTGAGGAAAAATTCACATTTTATGATGATGAGAAGGTCAAAAAAGCTTTCAACATGGTTGATCAATTGCCAGATAACATTGACGTAACCTATTCCAAATCTGATGATTCTAGTGATTCAGAGGTGGTAGGTAAGGTCGTTGAAAGTGTCTTGAAAGAAGACGAGTCAGTTGAAACAGGTAAATCTGAATCACAAGATGAAAATGAATGTAGTTTTCATGAAGGTTATCTGAAAAATTCAAAATCTGAGAGAAATGCGAATGATGATTCAAAAGGATTGGTGTATACCATGATTGGATCGGACAAATTATTCTCAGATCATGAAGTCCCGATTCAGAATGTGATCTCAGAAAAGATTGACAAAGTTTTCAAAATGATTGAAATTGAAAAATCTGAGATTACAAAGTTTGCTGGAAAGAGTTACAAAACTTTTTATATCAAACCTGCTTACAAAAAGAAAAACATGAAGGCTGGGTTGGGTTATAAAAAGAAACAGAATTAGAAGTAAAATGAAACGCCAAATTATCAGACAAAGATGAATTTTGTTCACGGAACAAGTTCAGAAGAAGAGATAGAACTCCAATTTAGACGTCAGTCTAATGAAGAATTGGTGAAAGATGTTTCAAAGAGAACATGTTTCAAATGTGATCAAACTGGACATCTTGCACGGAAGTGTCCAAATCTAAAACCTGTTGGTGTTGAGACAAAAAAGAAGCCTGACGATGTTGAGAAACAGAAATCTGAGGATGTGAAACAAAGGTCAACCAGATTTGATTCAAAACAAACTTGGAGGTACAACACAAACAACTTTTCTTTGAATCAAACTTGGAAATCAAATCCAAATAGGTTTGGTTCAAGACAAACCTGGAATTCTCACATACTGTGACAACTGTCAAATTTGCATGCATCCGTACGTTTAATTAATATTGATGACTGTGCTTAATTACAACTGACGAATTAAACTGCCTTATGATTTTTTTTGCATCATACATACATATGCATCACATTCATACTGTCACTCCATTTATTACATGCAACCTTTAGTGACAAACTTGATGCATAAAGCACAGTTAGCACAGTGAGCGGATAGCTCAGAAACATGCTGACAATGCCAGCACATAGACAAACACGATATTGAGGCCTAGTATGAGCCAGGGGCAAGGTACTACTCAGGTATGGAGTGTAGGGAATGTAAGGACCATAAAACTGCGTCACTAGGTGATAGTTTAGGTGCCGGAAAGTGCCTAAAACCCACTCTAAGTGCAAAATTCTGCATCTATTAACAAAATTCAGCATTTAAATATGCTAGTCACTTGCAAAAATAGGGCAAAATGGTCATGTATGCTTTCCTAAGTGTCAGGAATTAAAAGTGTCATAAAAGGGTACATAAAGAACACTAAACGGAATAGTTTGACACTTTGACGAACCGGTATGTAACCGAACAACCGGACACTACCTGAAACATCAAAATTACACTAAAAGCGTTGTTTTATCATTACTGAGCTAGTTATGATCCCCGAACATCATAACACACTATAAAAAATATATAGTAACTAAAATACTTAACTTGTACTTGAAATCTAACCTTATGATCTAACTATCCATTACATCCCAAACCTATACCCCCCCCCCCTCTTCCATTCACGGTCACTAGGTGGTGACCCCACTCTTGATTGTCCTAAATATTTTATGTGATTTGCTTTGTACTAAAGAGACATATTATCTTTCATGTAATGAGATGTTGGAAGCTTATATATATTAACAATAAGACCAAACTCATTTCATCCTCAACATTTCAAACTCACCACAACCTCCATTCTTCACCCTCTTACTCTCGGCCTAAACTCACACACACAACCCATCCATTTTCATCCAACATTCAACCATTCTCTAGTGATATTAAGGTGTAAGAAGCTAAGTTAGGAAGCTTGGAGCTTTCGGAAGTTGAAGGACCATCACCGTTTGCTTTTATCCACTTCATTTATCTTCTTGAATCATCCCTAGCCTTGAGCTAGTGGTAAGATCTTCTACTCTTCATTTTACATCTTGTTTAAGTGGTTAAAAGAAGATACAAGTTACTAATCTTGAAGAATACTAAGAAACTTGAAGATGAATCATGAACATAAAGCTTGAAATATGTTGAAATCTTGATGAAATAGTATTGTTTAGTATATGTATGATACTTGCTGTTGTTTACTAGAGGTTGTGATGTTGGACATCATAAGGAGCTTGCTAGATTGTGATTAAACACATGATCTAGCAAGATAGAGGATGATTATGTGTTAACACAAGAAGATCATCCTCATGCATAAGCATGAACTTGATGAATAAAAAGATTTCTTGAAAAATAAAAAACAAAGTGAGCTAATAATCCTATGGATCTAAGATTCATGAGTGTTTTTCCAAAAGAACCAAGTTTAAAATATGATTTTTAGAAGATCTTGGTTTTTTTTTACTTAAACAACACTATTTTTGGAGATAAAGTAAGGTAGAGACACTAGAGAAACAAGAAAGTGTTATAAATAAACATTTTTGTAAAATATGTTTACAAGTTGTAAACACCAAATCTTTTCAAGAATGAGATTTTTTTTAAGAAATAAACACACTCTGGAGAGTAACTAGCCCACTAAACACACTACCAAGTTACTACAACTTGTTACAAACTTTCAAGTTCATGAATTACTAGAATATGCATGATTTCGGTAAGATTGGTAGGTGAATGTTGTTTGTTGATGATTGTAAATTGTTTGTGATGATTTTTACAAAAGAAAATGATATGCTTGAAAGCATGGAAACCTCCATTTTTAGGGGAAACTATGGCAAAATTTTCTAAAAATATAAACACTTAGAAAAATATTTTTAAACAAATATTCACAAGTGTGTTTTTAACTTTGTATTTCAAAATAAACTTTGCCATAGGTTTTGTTACAAAAATACAAAGTGTCGGAGGTTGGTTTTAGTAAATAAAATGGGTAAATATATATTTAGAATATATATTTTATATTAAGACGCATGTGTGGATATTTGTTTATTTTGTGGAATAGTTATATTATTTTAGGGTAAAATAATATAACTTAACAAAATACCATAACATTCACAACTCCAAAATAATACCAAAAATCACAAGGAATGAGATATAAGTTACACCCCTGATATTGTAAAGCCGAACGATAAAACGTAACTTATGAAATATTCCGGAAAATACTCTTAATAAATATATTTTTGGCAAGTATTATTTCATGAACGAAAGGAGCGAAAATATGATTTTTGTACATATTACCAAGTATATCATATTTTCGACAAAGAGAAAATATATTATTTTTGGGGAGTTAAAAATATATTTTTCCTAAGTATATTTAGAAAATATATGATTTTTGGGAAAAATATATATTTTCTTGGAATACATTATTTTTGACAAATAAGTTTTATATATTTTCTAAGTGAGACTTGAAAATATATTGTTTTGGAAATATATATTGGGAATATATTGGTATATTTTTAATTGAAATGATACACCGGAATACGAAGCCAATACATGGCTAAAGACACACATACAAAAATACGAATACACATGCATGAGATACCCCCATCCTTGGGAAGGAAATACGAATACAAATACATGAGAAGTATTAATACAAAAATATTGTTTAACAAATTATTCCAAAAATTCAAGTTAAAATATTTATTATTTTAACAACTAATTATATAACTTGGAATAATGATGAAGACACTTGGAAACGTAACTCAAAGACACTAATTAATACTAAGTCAAGGCATGACCCGCTCGTCTAATAAGACCATAGTACATTGTAGGTAGTCGTGTACACCAGAGGACACTTTGAGTTACAGGCAGATTCGAAGAATGCGAAACAGTGAGTTCATGTCCCCCTTTTCTTTTAATTGTTTTCAGTTTTACAACTTCGGGGGTGAAATACATGTTACATACTGATTACAAACGCTTTATACATGGTATGATTAGCTAAGGAATCTACTGCTAGATCACGTGAATGGGTAGGCTATTAACTTAAGACCATTAATCCTTGTATAAGGACCGAGGGGCATGAGTGATAGATCTATTGGGTGTTGCGAGCCCCACCCATGGGCCTACGAGTGGCTGCATGTGGTGACTATGTCATTCCGCCGGAGGGGCCGGTACGAAATACGCATACAGGTTTGAGTGCTTCCTAGGCCATGTCACTTATTAATGTATTAGCTACACATTAATTGATCTGTTTTTCCTTATTGCTACATACCAAGGACATACATTTATACAGACATACTTTAAAGGCTTATTCATACACATACACATGAACTCGCTCAACTTTTGTTGATGTTTTTCAAGCTACATGTATTTCAGGAAATTAAGTATGGATCTGGCGGGCGTTGGAGTTTCAAGTCATGTTAAGTATAAAGATGTCATCCATGGTCTTTGGGTTTGGTCAGTGTGTCTTAATCCTGGACGAGACACGTCTTCTAAACTTTGATTGCAACTAATATCTTTTGACGAGTCCTTAGTGAACTTTTACACAATTCTTATGGTTTATAAAACTTGAATTTGAAGTCTACGTTTTGGACAATGTTGTTATGTTTTAAACTCATTTTATGGATGGCAAACCTTTGGTTTTATCATATAGTTGTTTGATATGATTGAATGCATTGATAACAAGAAAGTCACATCATAAACACGCTTCCGCAAAAGTCAGGGTGTGACACATACCCAGATTTAGAACAACACAAAATTGGAAAACAATTGTTGATGCTACGAAACCAAACCAATTTTGGAAAACAAAAGTTGTTGAAAATCAAAATGTTCAAAATGAATCACGTTTTTACAAGAGAAGTGCTTCAAAAGGACAAGGCTGGGTGGTTAAGACACAACCTGTTTCTGAACAGAAAACTGATTCAATAAAAAAGGATGAAGTAAAAAATGAAAAGTTGTTTGTTCAAAACGATAATAATTTTCCGAAGTTGAATGAATCATATTGTGTTGAAATGCCTAAGGTCAAACAGACCTAGGCTAACTTGTTCAAGTAATTGAGTAATTTGAATGTGCAGGTGCTTTAGAAAGGAGATGAAAGTCAAATCAACGGAGGAAGCAGCCTGGCATGAGAGAAAGAGGCTGTTGGTCCCTGCGACAGTTAAACAGGGAGTTTGTTTGGTTTCTGTACATAAATAAACAATATTTCAAAAACCCTAAAAAATTGAAATTAAAAAAAAAACCAAAAATATGTTTTGTTTTTAAATTTTGTCAAAAATTAAAAAAAAAAAATTCAAAAGTATGGTGAGTGAATATGCCGAAACCCTCACGGCAGAACAAACATGATTAATTTCACAAGATTGAAAAACGGTTTTCAAAGTGTAAAATATCAGTGTGTTGTAAATCATGGGGGTATATTTTCTACAAAACAGAACATGTGAAGTAGAAAATGGATGGCGAGACAAAGCTATCAGTATCAGGTTGTCAAATGTTCTTTAATGGTTTTGAATTTTAGAGGGAGTAAGAAATTGTCAGAAAATCCAAAAACATTAGAAAAATTGAAAAAGCCAAAAACATGACAAAATTCAAAAAGAGTTTTGTGTAAAAAGAGGAAATGATAAGTACATCAGTAGACAATCACGGTACGCTAAAAAAATAGAATGTTGAAAGTGATAAACGGTCTTACTGATGATATGCCAGTAGGTTTTTACACGCTTAGTAGATTGTTTTCGAGATATAAACCTAAATATCAATACTTACTTATCTCGTGGGGAACGTCTCTCGGATATATGGGTAACCCCCGAAATCTTGTTTGAGAGATTGCCTGATTCTGAGATACTAGGTCTTTATACTGGTTGATATCTGGGGTATTATACCTGGTCTTCTGATATTGCGGAAGCAATGGCCTAGACTTCGTATAATACTTTACGCTCTTTAAAAGCTTACCCCTCTGCACAAAAATTGAAAAACATCGAAAGATATGAATCAATTGCAGTTGAAGAAAAGATTCCCTAAAGGGAACACACCTAAAGTCGAGCCTTCATCTCTTTGACTGAACGGAAGTTCATACCTGAGCTCTCAAGGTCTCGCACTAACCCATAATACATATATCAAATTGGTATACTCACCTGTAAGACTGAATCTAGGGAATTTTGATACGGGAGTATATTCTGAGGTGGGACATGTGAATAAGTTAAGTCCTTAAAACACTAAATCCGTATCTCGAATCGATTGAACTTTGTGTGAAAATTTAAGTGGATCAGTATACTAACAGTCTAAGTGAATCGTTTAGAACTTAAAGTGTTTAAAGCTCAACGGTCCTAGTGATTTGTCATAAACTGATATGATCCTCTGATGCAAACTCAAACAAAAATATTGTCTGTAAATATGTTTGTAAAAATTTCTTTACTGCTTTAAGTTTCAGAAAAATACAAAAAGATTTTGATTTCACTTTACTTTCGACAACCGATGTCTGAATGCTGAGTTTCAAAATCTAAGTATGTTGATTGTGTTTCTGAAAATAAAGCAAGTTCATTAATTTGAAACTTGAAGTTTTGAATCAAAAATCAAAAACAGTTTGTGAAATCTCCAAGGTCATTAAATTGGACTTGGATGATTAACTGTGAGGAATTTGGGTTCTTAATGTGTTAAAATAAGTTGTAAAGAGTTAGATTTCGATGTTGGATACTTAATACTGCCAAATCTATGAAGATTGTTGATAGGGGAGAAAATCAAGTGATCCTGGATATATTCATATTTTTATATCTTAGAGCCAGGATCTTGATTAAAAGTTTTTAAAAGCCAGGTCACGATTCCTGGACAATCAAAAAAGCTTTCACTGACGCATATTTCAAAATGTTTTAGCTTATGCTGAGAACCAGGTTTTCAATCTTGGATGTTAAAAATGATTTTACTTATAAATGTTTGAGATTTGTAGATGTTGTACCAGACTACGATCCCGATAGCGAGTCTAAGGGGGAGTCTGAAGACGAGCTCGACGCAAGGGGGAGTTTGTATCTGGAAAGCCAGGTGTCGATCCCAAAAGCACGGAAACTTGACGAAAGGGGGAGCCTGAAGAAAGAGTCTACTGAAAGGGGAGAAGCTGAAGTTGAAGACAGATCCACGAGGATTCTGTTCGAGCAAGAGGGAGTCTAAGTTGTTGAAGATGTGATAAACCTTCAAGAAGACTCAGAGAGAGAGAGAAAGACTAGACGCTACGAGATTGACTGCAACAATATCGAAGGGGGAGTCTGTTAGTGCATTTATGTCTATCGCCTCCGTCAATACGATCCGTAGCGAGAAACTGAACTAATCTAGTGCTTTTATTGTTATAATTAGATAGAAAAAGTCAAGGTGGCATTATTGTAAATAAGGAGTCTTTCCTTATAACATTGGCCTATAAATAGAAGACTTAGGGTTCTCATTTAGAACTTTTGCCATTTGAGCATTTGGAGAGCTTGGTGCTTAGAGAGAAAAAGTAGAGAGAGAAAGTGTTGTAGGTGATTCACGTGACTTTGTACTTTTCAGATCTTTTATCGAATCACAGATTTTGTACGTTCTCGTGTTTGGTCCACGCACATGTACAGATTCCGCATGTCACACGTGTCGATACACAATCGTTACAAAGTTGAAAACCGATCCTACAAGGCTCACTAGGCCAAATAGTACTATCCACAATATTCACCAGCCAAAAATTTAATCACTTGTGTACTTGGGGATTTTCCATGTGTTACATGTACAGCTCAGGTAATTCACATCAAAACAATGTTCATGTTCGTATATGTACAGAACATGCTTTTCCCCCAAACCGTTTATAAAACATGTACAAAAGAAGGGCCATGAAACTCACTTGATAAAGTACGTTTACAGTCTTTAGTAGCAGTATAACAGTGTAATAATAACACTAGTCTAGTCCTAATATCAGTATTGTACGGTTAATCACCGAAAATAGCTTTCGGGTCGGTAATTGATGTTTACTAAGTTATATGTGAATATTCATCAAAGAACATGCTAATAGCCTCAAAGTATGGTGTTGGGTAATGTCTGTGTTTCAAATTCTGGTTTAGCTTATGTTAACTGTTTTCCGTGCTCGCCACGGTTGATCATTTTAAGGTTTAGGATTATGAAATGCTCACGTAAAATGTAATTACTCATTAACTAATATGAAATAATTTGTTTTATAAAGAAAATTTGGGCTTTAGAATAGTCAAATTTGCCCCAAACAGCAGTTTCAGTTCTTGCAGTTTGGAATTCGCTAAACAAGCGTGTAATTCACCTGAATTCCCTGAGTCACCCCAGAAAAGTTTGGATTCACCCAAACTTTCCAACTATAGCTAAATAGTCGTTAAAACACTTAAAAGTGCCAACATGTTCGTTAAGTGATTGCTTTGTCAGTTTATATTACAATGTTATTAACGCATATTTATCATAATTACACGTCCAAATTTTATTAAATTCTTAAATTTTTTATACGTAATCCTTCTAATATATAAGTTTTAGGAAAATTTAAGAAAATATTAAATTTATTAATTAATTTTAATAACATAGTTTTAAAAATCCGATTAACCGTTAATTTGGAGACCTATCCTTTCTGAAATCAATTAATTCCTAAACTTTTACTAAATACCTAAAACATGTCCAAATAATTCTAGTAAAATTTTCATAGTTAACCAAGCTTCCTAAACAAGGTTTTCAGTTATCGAAAATTCAATAAAACGTGATTTTTCACACCATATCTAGGATTAACCAATGAACCCCAAATTTTGTGTGAAAGATTCTCATGCTAAATAGAGACTCGATGCGGTATTTGGGGATTTACTGAATCGATTTGCTATTTTTCCTGAATTAACACTCTTAAATACCAATCATCTCATAAAAAATTCTCAGATTATCCAAAAATTATCAACTTTTGCTGAGACTCTATTTTTTACTATAAGTGCTCACCCTGAAAATTTTCATGAGCAAACAACAGCAATGCAACAGTTTATGCTCAAACAAAGTCTAATGTACTTGTATTCGGTGTTTGGGTGTTATATCTTCCGTTTCTCGCGAGTATGCACAAATTCTACATTTCTAGATTCTATGTAAGGTTAGGTACCACACCTACAGACCATATGTCACACCCCAACCGATGGCGAAAACATCGGAGTGAGATGAACGAGATTGCTCGAGACTTTATAACACTAAATATGACAAGTATTTAATAAACACTTTCATTTCATTGCTAATATCAAGTACATTGTTTGAAATCGAATACATAAAGTTTGTAACAAAATGAATTACAACAATTATCGAATGTCTAAACTAATAAATATGAATTAAAGTTTGGCGCGTTTCTAAGCATCCTACTAGATTTCATGCATCATCATCCTCATCAAAATCCAATAATATATTTTAAAGTATAGTTCAATACAAGAGTATTGGCGAGTATACAAGTTTGATACAAAACATAAGTATAAAATGATTTAAGCTGTCACACCCCCAAAATCCACCTGCGGAGTATCACCGCTTGGGAGCGTGACTGACCAGGATCAAGCCACCAATCATATTGAACATGTAGTTAAATAGTAAAAGTAATCCATCAATACGAAAGGTGTATATCAAAACCAACATAAGTAAATGTAGCGGAAGCATAATGTATAAACCCAAACATAAGTGTTAATGTTGAAACGTCATAAGTGTTTAATAGGTAATCACGATCCATTTGCCCACAACGACCTGCTCCTCCTGGTGCAAGCTCCATAAATACCTAAAGTCCTGCAAGGCATGCAGCAAATAATCAACAACTAGTTGAGCGAGTTCACAGAAAGTAAGTTCGTATTAATAATGCGTATGTTCATCTAGTGGGGGCTTCCCATACAAGTATATACTACTGGTGAGGGATTCTCACATTCATCCTTTATAATGGGGGCTTCCCATTATGGTACTTACTAGACTATTTGCAACCATGTGTTCTTCTTAAACCGAGAACAGGAATACGTACTAGGTCACGCAGGATTTACGTGAGTGCCCTTCCCCGAGGACAGTGGTACGCGTGGGGTTTACGTAGGATTTACGTAAGTGTCCTTCCGACCCGGAAGACAGTAGTGGGTGTTAGGTTACGCAGGATTTACGTAAGTGTCCTCCCGACCCAGGAGACAATGGTAGATACTAGTTTACATAGGTTTTACGTAAGTGTCCTGACTATCCTGAGGACGATGGTCTATAGTCTAGTGATTGCGTAAGTACAAGTAATCATTCCATATCAACATTCCAACCCAATTCCCAACCCGGGAATCCCATGCCTTGGCTGTGTGAACTCACCTTGGTTTGCTCGGCAGATACGCAATAAAAGGTTCTTGAACTAAAGTGGTCAACCTCGTCCTAACAGGGTTACCATACAAGTCAGGTTTTGACTTCAAGTTATGCACTTATAAGTCATGGCAAACACGTATTTATCATGGCAACACGTAATCAGTCAAGTACACTTTACCAGTTAGTATTCCATTTAACTTGTGCAATTAAGAATTAGCCCAATAATATCTGGCCCAACATGTTGTGCGATCCACAACATGTTGTGCGATCCGCATAGTCCCGGCCCAAATAGCATAAGTGAACGGTACAACATATCCAGCCCAAATATTAAATCACCACTTCTTGTGCGATCCGACTAATACCCAGCCCAACATGTCATTCGGCCCAAACAGTTAAACAACATTCCCATTTGTGCGATCCACCAAAGTGGGCCTTGTGCGATCCTATTGGGTTGTGCGACTGGATTTGGGCTTGTTCGGCCCAACTGTTAACAAACCCGATAACTTGTGCGATCCCACAGTTCTTGTGCGACTGAGGATCTCTTGTGCGACATGCACTTGTGTGATCGGATCAAGTCTCTTGTGACTTGTTTCTTGTGCGACCAGCTTGTGTGATTGGGGCTCTTGTGCGATCGGAGCCCCTTGTGCGATCCATTTAACTTACCCGAAACTTATGGCAATTGGTTACACAATTAATCAGTTTCCAATTTTATCTTATCAATCAACAAAATTCCAACTAATTGGTTACATACACTCGATCAAACAAGGTCTTTAGCATCTTATTCGCATAAACCCTAATCATGTTTATAATCACACAATAATCAAGATGCTTAATCATGACTAATTCAATGATACCCAACATGTAAACAACCCGAGTTCTTATGTAACATAATCGATTAGTAGGATTATTCTAGCAATCATGTATCATCATATAGTCACACACACACACATACGGCTGATTACATGCATCAATTCGGTTCTTTAGTTAACATTAACAGCCGATTCATATGAACATAGTATGAATCCCGATTAACCCAAACGTATTTCTAATGCTCAATTGCTAACCGTTTTCATGAACATAATAACTAATCCAAACCGAACACATATATGGCCAATAATTTCATTCATGCATTAACACTTATCATTCAACCGAATCATAACAATACATCACCATGTAAGTGTATATAACATATCATCATAGAATTTACGGAGGCAAATAGTTGTATACTAACCGATTAGGGATGACAAGGTTTGATCCGAATAACAAAAGATCTCCGATAGGGAAGATGCTTGCCGTCAAGTTGAGAGAGAGGAACCGAACTAGGGTTTTTTGTGTGTGTAAGGTATTTTGTAACAAATGAGAAAAACAAGTCCCTAAGGGTGTTTGTTTGCGTGAAAGGGGAGTGGACCGACCCAAACATGGGCTGCCTTAAAGTCCGGTTGCAAGCTATACGGCCCAAAGGGCTTGTGCGTTGAGCTAGTGTTGTGTGTTCGGATCATGTTGTGCGGTTTGGGCTATACATATATACACATAATACACATTGCACACGACATACATACATTCATAATAGCATTCAATACATCAAAGCATTCAATACGTCAAAGCTCATATAGTCATAAAACGTTCACATACGTTACACAAAGTGGGTTCGAATTACGAGTTGTCACATTATCCCCAACTAAAAAGAAATTTCGTCCCGAAATTTGGTATGCACTAACTGAGGGAGCTAGGTAAGTTGTATTGTTCACTGGTTTTCCTGGGGTGTCACATCCTCCCCCCGTTGATCTGGAATTTCGTCCCGAAATTCCGAAGTAGTAGCTTCAGCCTCAGTAGTGGTTGCATTGGTTCCGAATAACTGGGGGTACTTTTCTGTCATCTTGTCTTCGCGTTCCCAGGTGTACTCTGGGCCACGTTTGGAGTTCCAACGTACTCGAACAAGAGGGATTCTCTTGTTTTTGAGGACCTTCACATCCCGGTCCGTGATTTCAACTGGTTCCTCGATGAACTGCAACCGCTCGTCGATAGTGAGTTCCTTAAAAGGAACGATGAGGGTCTCATCTGATAGGCACTTCTTCAGATTCGACATGTGAAAGACATTGTGAACTGCACCGAGTTCAGCTGGTAGGTTTAGCTTGTAGGCTACTTTGCCTATCTTCTCTATGATTTCGAATGGTCCGACGTATCGCGGATTTAGTTTGCCCCGTTTTCCAAAACGAACCACACCCTTCCAGGGTGAGACTTTTAGTAAAACCCGGTCCCCGACCTGAAATTCCAATGGCTTTCTATGCTTATCCGCGTAGGCTTTCTGACGGTCGCGTGCTGCCGCCATGCGTTGTCGTATTTGTGCAATCTTTTCTGTGGCGTCCACTACAATCTCTGGACCCGTAATTTGACTATCCCCCACCTCTGCCCAACAGAGAGGTGACCGGCATTTACGTCCGTACAATGCCTCGAATGGAGCGGCTTGTATGCTGGTGTGATAACTGTTATTGTACGAGAACTCCACCAAAGGGAGATGCTTTTCCCAGCCGTTGCCGAAATCAATAACGCATGCCCTAAGCATGTCTTCAAGTGTTTGAATCGTTCGCTCAGACTGCCCATCCGTCTGAGGATGATATGCTGTGCCCATGTCTAATCGTGAGCCGAAAGATTTGTGCATTGCTTGCCATAGCTCTGACGTGAATCGTGCATCCCGATCCGAAATGATGGAGGTGGGCACCCCGTGCCTCGAAACAACTTCTTTAAAATAGACGTCTGCGAGAGTGGAGAACTTATCCGTTTCCTTTATAGCCAGAAAGTGTGCAGACTTGGTGAGTCGATCCACGATCACCCATATGGTATCATTCCCACGCTGGGATCTAGGTAGGCCTGTAACGAAATCCATGGAAATTTCTTCCCATTTCCATTGCGGTATCGTGGGTTGCTGAAGTAGACCCGCTGGTTTCTGGTATTCGACCTTGACTCTCGCACAGGTCAAGCACTTGCTGACATAGGTAGCGATGTGGGCCTTCATGCTAGGCCACCAATAAGTAGTTCTGATGTCGTGGTACATCTTGTCCGACCCTGGATGTACTGAGTAGCGAGACTTGTGAGCTTCATCCATTACAAGTTCGCGTAGACCGCCGTAAAGTGGGACCCAAATACGCCCCGTTACATAGTAGGCGCCGTCTGCCTTCTGTTCTAATCGTTGCCTTGAGCCGCGTAGGGCTTCAGCCCTGACGTTTTCTGGTTTCAATGCTTCTGCCTGAGCATCTCGTATCTGTGTAGGAAGGCTAGACTGAATCGTAAGCGGTAGCGCTCGCACGCGCCGTGGTAGAGTGTCTTTCCGACTGAGGGCATCAGCCACAACGTTGGCTTTGCCTGGATGGTACTTGATGGCGCATTCGTAATCGTTCAGTAGTTCAACCCATCGTCGTTGACGCATGTTCAAATCCTTCTGCTTAAGAATATGCTCGAGACTCCTGTGATCGGTGTAAATCGTGCACCTGGTACCGTACAGGTAGTGTCGCCATATCTTAAGCGCGAAAACAACAGCTCCCAGCTCTAAATCGTGCGTCGTGTAGTTCCGTTCGTGAATCTTAAGTTGGCGCGAGGCGTAAGCAATGACCTTGTCGCGCTGCATTAACACACATCCAAGACCCTGGATGGATGCATCACAGTAGACCACAAAGTCGTCCGTGCCCTCTGGCAAAGAGAGGATAGGTGCACTGCAAAGTCTATCCTTTAAGTGCTGAAAAGCAGTTTCTTGCGTGTTGCCCCAACGGTAGGTGACACCTTTCTGTGTCAGTAGTGTAAGCGGCTGTGCGATCTTCGAAAAGTCTTTAATAAACCGTCTGTAGTAACCCGCCAAACCCAAAAATTGGCGTATTTCCGTTGGCGTACGTGGTGCAGGCCAGTTTCTGATCGAGTCTACCTTGGACAGATCGACATGGATCCCATCCTTGTTCACTACGTGGCCTAAGAAGTGGACTTCGCGAAGCCAGAAGTCGCATTTCGAAAACTTAGCGTACAGCTGTTCCTTCCGTAGGAGTTCCCAAATAAGGCGTAGGTGCTGCTCGTGCTCCTCCTGACTCTTGGAGTAAATCAGAATGTCGTCGATGAAGACAATGACAAACTTGTCGAGATAGGGTTTGCACACCCTGTTCATAAGGTCCATAAATACGGCAGGTGCGTTCGTTAACCCGAACGGCATGACAAGAAACTCGTAGTGGCCGTAGCGAGTTCTGAATGCGGTTTTGGAGACGTCCTCATCCCGGACTCTCAGCTGATGATAACCGGACCTCAAGTCTATCTTGGAGTAGTAACACGACCCTTGAAACTGGTCGAATAGATCATCTATGCGTGGAAGAGGATAACGGTTCTTCACCGTCACCTTGTTGAGTTCACGGTAGTCGATGCACATCCTGAAGGTACCATCCTTCTTTTTCACGAATAACACTGGAGCTCCCCAAGGCGAAGAGCTTGGACGAATGAAGCCCTTTTCCAAGAGCTCTTGTAGCTGCTTTGACAATTCTTCCAATTCTGATGGAGCTAGACGATACGGTGCGCGAGCTATGGGTGCTGCTCCTGGAGCGAGCTCGATTTGAAATTCGACCTGACGGTGAGGCGGTAAGCCAGGTAAGTCTTCAGGAAACACCTGAGGATAGTCGCGTACAACTGGAATATCCTCCAGTCTCTTTTCCTTCACTGATGCATCCGAAACGAGTGCCAAGATTGCGGTGTGACCCTTCCGCAGACACTTCTGAGCCTTCAAGAAAGAGATGATGCCAACCACAACACCACTCTTGTCGCCTTGAACTTCAAGAGGTTCTTGACCAGAACGGGGAATGCGAATAATCTTCTCGCTGCACAAGATCTCTGCCTGATGTTGGGATAACCAATCCATCCCTATGACGATATCAAAACTTCCCAAGACTATGGGAATAAGTTCGATGAAGAAAACTTGACCGGCTTAGACAATACTACAACCCTTGACTATTTGCGTGGCTTCTAAACTCTTACCATTTGCTAACTCTACGACATGTTTGGTGCTTAGGGGTGTTGATGTACGTTTTAACAATTTACTGGCTTTCACAGAAATATAACTTGTATCCGCACCCGAATCAAATAAAACAGTAACATAAATATCGTCAAGGAGAAACTTACCCATAACCACATTAGGATCGTTCATTGCATCTCCTCGTCCTAACACGAAAGCTCGACCCCTTGCCTCGTTGCCATTGTTGTTGTTGTTTCCCCCGTTGTTGTTCCCGTTGCCGTGGTTATTGTTGTTGCGATTCTGGTTCTGGTTCAGTTGAGGACAGTCGCGTTTGAAATGTCCTTCAGCCCCACACTGGAAACATCCCCGGTTTCCACGCTGTGGCTGCTGCTGCTGTGGGTTCTGTGGAGCTGGTTGTTGCGGTTGCTGGTTCTGATTTGCAGGCCGTGGGCTCCTACAGTCTTTGGCCTCGTGACCCATCTTGAGACATCTTTGACAACGACCCTTGTTGCACTGGCCGCTGTGATGTCTGTTGCAGTTGTGACACTTGGGGTGAAACCCTTGATACCTTCTCTGTTAATGACCACGAGAGGATTGCTGACTAGGACTCTGGTAGTGGTCAGTCTTCTGTTGCTGAGCTTGAGATTGAACTGTTGCTGAACCTTTGCTAGAATCCCCATCCCACTTCCTTTTGTTGTCACTGGGTGTAGTGGGAGTAGCGGCCGAAGTGGTAGCACTGATGCGTTTGGGCAACTTGTTCTGTTCCACCGCCTGATCCGTGAGGCGATGAGCAAGACGCTGGATGTCTTGGATGTTGTCGAGGTTAGCCGATGTAACATGGCTCTGAATTTCTGAGGCTAGACCCTTGAGGTACAACTCGATGCGCTTGATCGGAGGGTCTACCATGGTTGGGCACAAAATGGCCAGTTCGTTCGACCGTTTCGTGTAAGCTTCTATCTCTGACCCCGTCATCTTCAGATGATAAAACTCATTCTCCAACTTGTGAATGTCGTCACGTGTGCAGTATTCCCTCTTAATAAGTTCCTTGAAATCGTTCCAGGGTGTGGCGTTAGCAGCTGCCAACCCTAAGATCTGAACTTGGGCGTTCCACCAAGTTAGTGCTATTCCTTCTAGCGTGCCAGTGGCGTATTTCACCCTGCGAGCCACAGGGCATTCACACATCTCGAACACAGATTCGAGCTTTTCAAACCAGTGGAGGAGTCCCACTGCCCCCTCTGTGCCGCTGAAAGTACTTGGACGACATTCCATCAAGTTCTTGAAAGTGCAGACAGGTTGCTGCGCGTGTTGACCTATTGTGTATGAATAGGACGAGATTAAATACGATAGTAAATGCAGGATCTAAGGATCCTAGTGTGAATCTATACTGCAGGGTATACTACCTGCTTGAGCAGCTGCAAGTGCCGCAGCAACTTGAGCTTGAACGAGAGCCTCTAGCTGGGCTTGAGTCATGTTAATTCGTCCAGACATGATCTTCATAGCAAAAGTAGCGTAAGTGAGAATGGTTCGCGAGTAGGGCGATGACAGAAAAGCGTAAGCACGTAGGTATTCTCATGTAATAAAGTCATGTGTATCTAAACGTAATGCGAGCAAAGTTCTATATAGTTCTAGCATGCAGGTAATAAACATAAACCTTATTACCTAGGATGTCGAGTCTTGCACGTGGAGCGAAGCGTCGTTGTGGATCGTTGAGAGCACTGTACTGGTTATAGTCTGGTTTTAATAAAAACGTTTTCCCATATTAAAACCAAGTTCTCTATAACCAATGGCTCTGATACCAATCTGTCACACCCCCAAAATCCACCTGCGAAGTATCACCGCTTGGGAGCGTGACTGACCAGGATCAAGCCACCAATCATATTGAACATGTAGTTAAATAGTAAAAGTAATCCATCAATACAAAAGGTGTATATCAAAACTAACATAAGTAAATGTAGCGGAAGCATAATGTATAAACCCAAACATAAGTGTTAATGTTGAAACGTCATAAGTGTTTAATAGGTAATCACGATCCATTTGCCCACAACGACCTGCTCCTCCTGGTGCAAGCTCCATAAATACCTAAAGTCCTGCAAGGCATGCAGCAAGTAATCAACAACTAGTTGAGCGAGTTCACAGAAAGTAAGTTCGTATTAATAATGCGTATGTTCATCTAGTGGGGGCTTCCCATACAAGTATATACTACTGGTGAGGGATTCTCACATTCATCCTTTATAATGGGGGCTTCCCATTATGGTACTTACTAGACTATTTGCAACCATGTGTTCTTCTTAAACCGAGAACAGGAATACGTACTAGGTCACGTAGGATTTACGTGAGTGCCCTTCCCTGAGGACAGTGGTACGCGTGGGGTTTACGTAGGATTTACGTAAGTGTCCTTCCGACCCGGAAGACAGTAGTGGGTGTTAGGTTACGCAGGATTTACGTAAGTGTCCTCCCGACCCGGGAGACAATGGTAGATACTAGTTTACGTAGGTTTTACGTAAGTGTCCTGACTATCCTCAGGACGATGGTCTATAGTCTAGTGATTGCGTAAGTACGAGTAATCATTCCATATCAACATTCCAACCCAATTCCCAACCCGGGAATCCCATGCGTTGGCTGTGTGAACTCACCTTGGTTTGCTCGGCAGATACGCAATAAAAGGTTCTTGAACTAAAGTGGTCAACCTCGTCCTAACAGGGTTACCATACAAGTCAGGTTTTGACTTCAAGTTATGCACTTATAAGTCATGGCAAACACGTATTTATCATGGCAACACGTAATCAGTCAAGTACACTTTAACAGTTAGTATTCCATTTAACTTGTGCAATTAAGAATTAGCCCAATAATATCTGGCCCAACATGTTGTGCGATCCGCATAGTCCCGGCCCAAATAGCATAAGTGAACGGTACAACATATCCAGCCCAAATATTAAATCACCACTTCTTGTGCGATCCGACTAATACCCAGCCCAACATGTCATTCGGCCCAAACAGTTAAACAACATTCCCATTTGTGCGATCCACCAAAGTGGGCCTTGTGCGATCCTATTGGGTTGTGCGACTGGATTTGGGCTTGTTCGGCCCAACTGTTAACAAACCCGATAACTTGTGTGATCCCACAGTTCTTGTGCGACTGAGGATCTCTTGTGCGACATGCACTTGTGTGATCGGATCAAGTCTCTTGTGACTTGTTTCTTGTGCGACCAGCTTGTGTGATTGGGGCTCTTGTGCGATCGGAGCCCCTTGTGCGATCCATTTAACTTACCCGAAACTTATGGCAATTGGTTACACAATTAATCAGTTTCCAATTTTATCTTATCAATCAACAAAATTCCAACTAATTGGTTACATACACTCGATCAAACAAGGTCTTTAGCATCTTATTCGCATAAACCCTAATCATGTTCATAATCACACAATAATCAAGATGCTTAATCATGACTAATTCAATGATACCCAACATGTAAACAACCCGAGTTCTTATGTAACATAATCGATCAGTAGGATTATTCTAGCAATCATGTATCATCATATAGTCACACACACACATACGGCTGATTACATGCGTCAATTCGGTTCTTTAGTTAACATTAACAGCCGATTCATATGAACATAGTATGAATCCCGATTAACCCAAACGTATTTCTAATGCTCAATTGCTAACCGTTTTCATGAACATAATAACTAATCCAAACCGAACACATATATGGCCAATAATTTCATTCATGCATTAACACTTATCATTCAACCGAATCATAACAATACATCACCATGTAAGTGTATATAACATATCATCATAGAATTTACGGAGGCAAATAGTTGTATACTAACCGATTAGGGATGACAAGGTTTGATCCGAATAACAAAAGATCTCCGATAGGGAAGATGCTTGCCGTCAAGTTGAGAGAGAGGAACCGAACTAGGGTTTCTTGTGTGTGTAAGGTATTTTGTAACAAATGAGAAAAACAAGTCCCTAAGGGTGTTTGTTTGCGTGAAAGGGGAGTGGGCCGACCCAAACATGGGCTGCCTTAAAGTCCGGTTGCAAGCTATACGGCCCAAAGGGCTTGTGCGTTGAGCTAGTGTTGTGCGTTCGGATCATGTTGTGCGGTTTGGGCTATACATACATACACATAATACACATTGCACACGACATACATACATTCATAATAGCATTCAATACATCAAAGCATTCAAGACGTCAAAGCTCATATAGTCATAAAACGTTCACATACGTTACACAAAGTGGGTTCGAATTACGAGTTGTCACATAAGCGAATCCACGTGCAAACTGAGTTATCAAGATTAACGAAAAACTGGCATGTGATTACTCAAGTCAACCCAAAGATTATCACAAACGTTCAAAGACTTAACATGACCTCAAGAATACGGGCGGTGCGTTACTCCTATAGCGCTATACATGTTAAGAAGGGTAGACTCGTACGAAGTTAATAACAAGTTTATCACAAAAAGAATAACCCAAAATAACGAATCAAGTATAACTATGTATGCATGTATTGGATCGTTTGTGCATTTGAATAAAGTCTAAGTGTAACTGTGTAGGTTTAATAGTAAACATAATGCACCCAAAGTGTAAAATAGATAAAAAGGTGTTCGAGTATGCTCACAAGTTTGCGATGCTTTCCGATTATCCGTGAGTGACGAGTGGTTTGAGAATGGGGAATCGAAGGTAAGGTCATACGACGTTTATGGAGTAGTTAGATTCGGGATTTAGAATTTAAATACAAAAGTATGTTATGCATAAAAGTATATCTAGTCTATGTTCTCGTTTTGACACTAAGTTGTATATGATTTCACGGGTCCTAGTTTGCCCATTAGAATCAACAACAAGAGACTTAGAATCGTAGATAATATAGCCTAAGTTTATGACGAATAATCATAAACCGATTATTATCACAAATTCGGCCAAGTTCATATATACATATATATATATATATATATAAATGTATATATATATAGTTATAATAATATTCCTAAGCTAGGTCTACCATGAGTTTCATAGATTGTCATATAAGTCAAGCATGGAGGATTAACCTCATTGTATGATTCACCACTACACAAATCATCACAAGGATGATTCGGAGGGTTCTAAATGACAAGAAATAAGTAACTAACTAATACATTATCAAGTAGCCAAGTAAGTCCTAACACGGGTGTACCACCACAACATGGAAAGAGTTAACTAAGTGTTGGAGGCTAGACAGGGTTATGTTACTTTGATGCTAGAAAGCTACTTGAGTGTTCATACACAAGGTTTCCAAGTGAGGTAGTGGAACTAGGTTGGAAAGCCAAAGCTCCCACAGTTCACACTTTTGCAATACACAAGTTCAACCATACGGAAGATGGTGAATCGTGAATCTTTTCAACACTTGAATAGCACGTATGAACTTAAAGTATAGAGTTCTGAACTCATAACTTGATGGAAATCAACCTCAACACAAACCCACAACTATGGACTAAGTTATAAGCTTGGTGGGTACAAGATTTAACCAAGTTTTAGGAAAGAAATAGAAGATATATGAACATGAACAAAAAAAGAATTTAAACGTTATTTTGCCATGGCAAACTTGTGAAAACCTTTCTAGAGATTATCCAAGTAAGATGGAAGAAGAAACAAATAAGAAATAGGTAAAGAAGTGAGCTAGAACTCACTTAAAAGTCTTGAAACTTTTTGCCCGAAAATCAGAATTTTTTAGTGTTCTTGAGAGGATTTGAGAGTGAATAACGTATTTGGAAAGTGAAAATGAGGGTTAGGGATGGTGTATTTATAGTGGGGAAGTTAGGTTAAGAGTTAAAGATGTTTTAAAGAGAGTTAGGTGGGAGTTGGAGTGCAAAAATGGACCAATCCCGTGAATAAATAGAGTTGGGTGCAGATTGGTTTCTCAGGAGTGTCACGGAAGAGAACCAGGAATGCTCCGCGTGTCGCCTGTGGTTCCCCAGATAAACTTTCAGTTTTTGACAATTTTAGTCCCTGCAGTTTGGTTTCTAAGGTGTTTTAAGGTATTTCTTCAATATTTAACATGGAATTAGGTAGGGACTAAGTAATAAAGTATAACTCAAGTATTGTGAATATATAATTAAGTATTTGTATGTATAAAATGAATAAAATCATGTATTTACGACCGATTGCTAGTAAAACAAGTATGTGTTTGCCCGTGAGATGAATGTATATCAAACAAGTATGCATCTTGAATACAAAGACCAGTAACAACGTTAGCTTCTCCAGGGCAAATATCGTTCCTCCGGTCCTTTGAGTGTCCGACTAATGAAATATATGGGTATTTGTTTCCCTTGCCTTTCCACTAACATTACAACACTGATAGTTGTCTTGGACGCGGACAGGTAAAACAGAAGATCCTCTCCATGTACGGGAGTGGCCAGGGTAGGTAAATTACACATAAGCTCCTTCATTTCCTTAAAGGCTGCCTCAGCCTCGGGGCTCCACCGGAACTTGTTTGTTTAAAGACAGTCCTCTAAGACCTTGATGAAAGGTAGTGTTCTGTCTGACACCTTTGATAAAAAAAAACGATTAAGTGCTATTAATCTGCCATTCAATTGTTGGACATCCTTGAGAGATCTGGGGGGACCTCATTTCAATGACTGCATGTGTTTTTCAGAGTTTGCCCTAATCCGCTCTTTTGTCACTATCACTCCCAAGAACTTCCCCTCTTCCACTCCGAAGTAGCACTTCCCCCGGTTTAACTTCATGTTGACCTCCAGCATGGTTCTTATTGTTTCTGCAATATCTTCCAACATGGCAGCCTCGGTGAGGCTGTTGATGACAATATCGTCTACGTATACCTCCAGGTTGCTTCCCAATGGATCTTTGAACAACGCATTCATAAACCTCTGATAAGTCGCCCATGCATTTTGAGTCTGAAGGGCATTTTAGTGTAATAGAAAGTCCCTTCGTCTATTACAAATGTCGTATTTTCTTCGTCCTCCAGGGACATTTGTATTTGATGATTGCCCTTATATGTGTCCAAGAAACACTTTAAAGGATACCGGGCTAGAGAGTCTACCTGGACGTCTATTTTGGGTAGTGGGTAACAATCCTTAGGGCAAGCCTTGTTCAGGTCCTTGTAATCTATGCACATTCTCCATCCACCATCTTTTTTGCTAACCTTGACCGGGTTGGCAATCCACGAGGGGTACCTGACTTCCTTAATTCCGACCCTGAGGAGCTTCCTGGTTTCCTCACAAGCTACCCTTCTCTTGTTAGGCCCCATACTACGTTTCTTTTGCTTGACAGGCCTCACCCAGCTGTGGGTGTTTAGCCTTTGTTCCGTCAAACTTCAGGGGATCCCACACATGTCCCCATGTTGGAACGCAAAATCATCTATGTTAAAAAGCAGCAACTCCTTGAGCGCGTTTTTTGCATTTGTCGCTCAAGTGTTTTCCCACTCTTACCGTCTGTTCCGGGAATCTTTCGTTAAGGACCACTCTTCTATCCCTTCCTCCCGGGACTTCTTTCCAACTTCTTCTTATGAAACTAACGACACTACTTCATAGAAAAACTTTACCCAGGCCCGGCCCCAAGGAGTTTGAAACACTAAAGCGCCATGAGGAGTAGAAGCCTGTGCCTAAAGGTCCCCAGTTTCTGGTCTCCCTAAATTCTCATTATACTTTGATAGAGCTCTGACCACGGTAAATGTTAGCTCTATGGTTCATACCCTGTCACCTACCCCCACCGTGAATGGGAGTCTTATCTTCCCCAAAGGGTGTTAAATGTTGTTATTGAAACCTACCAAGGGTATGGAGTCCTCCTCCAGGCTGTCCCGCACATCTCTGTCAAACCTTAAGAAACAATGTTCGTGTATTACCTCTACCCCACTCCCCCCCGTACACATGTATTCGGGCGACCCTATGCCCCGCTATCGTGGCTGAAATACTGAGGGGGAGTCTCTAGACTACATGCTCTTCTAGGTGAGGCATGAGTATGGGAGCTTTCATGCAGTTTAGAGGCCCTAACACCCTGGCCTTAACACTTTGGGTCGCATCATATTCTTCCATCCTTCTGATCATATCCACATACCCCTTTTCTGGTTCCTCACCCTTAGCGTCCTTTCCCTTCCTGCCCCCCCCCTCTTTTATTTCTTTTATTAGATGGGATAACTTTCTCGTCTTAACTACTGACTCGATCTCCCTTTTCAAGTACATACAATTATCTTTCTTATGCCCAACCCCCTTATGAAATTCACAGTACTCATTCAAGTAGGCTTTCAGTTCTGGTTTGAGGGGAGGGGGTCTAGGGAAGGAGTTTTTAACCCTTTCAGTATCCAATATCTCACTCGGCATTTTAGTCAAAGGGTGAAGCTTTCATAATAAGGGGCAGGCCCTCTCCCTTTGGGTTTGTAGGGAGAATAAGTGGGCCTTGACCTGTAATGTTGCATTTTATAATAACGAGATCTTTTAGGGTAGAGATTACCTTTTCCTGAGACCTGGGGCTGGATTAGCTCTCCGAGGAGCGGTGTCTATTTCCTTAGCCTTGCTGCTGGTATCTTTTCCCCTGACAAAGGCTCTGACCTTGTCCATGAGCCCGTCGAAGGTCTCGGGGAACCTCTCCCAACTTTTCGCACTACTGGGTGTGCTTCAGCCCATTAATGAAGCTGCTTATCTTCATCACCTTCGGGACTCCCTTGATGTTCATACTTTCCTTGATGAACCTCTCCATGTATTGGTCTACCCGCTCATTATCCTTCTGGCGGATGTGCATGATTTCGTTGGGGTTCTTTATCACTTTCCTCTGCTGATTAAAATTTCTAAGGAACTTCTCACTCAGATCCTCATAGCTATCAATGCTCCTTACCGGGAGACTATCAGTCAGCGTTTGTATGAACATATGGCACCAGGTCGGCATGGACCATCTTCCCGCCTAACTAGCTCCTCTGAAGGCATGAAGATGGTCCTCCGAATCTTTTTTTCCGTCATATCTATCCAGGCTAACTGGAGACTTGAGTTTGGGGGGTAGAAGGGCCTCAACAATCCTTTTAGTAAACTTCGAGAGCTCTGCTAGGTCCTTAGGCATGTATGGTTTATCTAACACATTGTCACCTTGGCTACTCATGTTCATGCCATCTCCTACGCCGTCTACCTTCCCTTTTACTAGTGCAGCCCTCTCCTCAGGTGTCATCTGCTTAAAGACAGACATAAAGGCTGCTAACGGGTCTGGGTTGGCATTCCCGTCGTGAGGGACAGTGTTGCCTTCATCTGGCGGTGTGTCAAAGATAAGTCTAGACCGGAGACTTTCGAGTTTTTCTCATTTTCCAAATCTTCCAACTGCTTTTGTAGTTCGTCCTTGTGCTTAGACACAAAGTCTGGTGTGATAGCACTCTTTTTTATCGACGGTACGGACCCGTCAACGACTTCAAACTCGTTGGTGATGTCTTCGATGGTTACCAGTTCATCGGTGATCTGAACCACCTTCTTAACCTGGGAGTTAGGAGGTGGCGGAGTAGTCATGTTGTTTTTGAAAGAAAAGATCCTTCACAACATGTAGGTTCTTAATGGGATAACCCTGTGGACAGAGGTCCCACGGATGGCGCCAATGTCGAGTCCTTGAACTCTGATTTGAGGTCAGCGAGGCTCGTCAATGCTATGATGGATTTCTCTTGTCAACCTACAAAACAAAACATCATTAGCCTCGTCACGGAGGACCCCGGGGGGGGGGATCCGTGACCAAGCTCCTGCGTGAGAATAAGAAAGCTTGCCGGAGAAGATGGAGTTTATTCCGACGAATTATAGTCGCCGGAATATCCTTGGTGTGAATTCTTGACTGACAGTCTTAAATGTGATCCGGAGAATGTCCGGAGTTAATGTGGTGCGAGTGTGTATTGAATGTAACTGGAATAGAATGCTTACCTCGAGTGATCTTGTGCTAGCCTTATATAACGAAGACGACTTGTCACCTTGATGAAGACCCCAATGCCATCTAACGGTATCCTGACGCCTTGGGAAGACTCAGACACGTGCCAAACCCCCATCGACATGATGCCTTAATTATTAATTGAAGACTGCTCATTCATCGTACTTGTTCCGGTGACCTTCTCCCTCTTGGGTTGCAGGCATTTAATGTCTCTGCAAGAGACATGACTAGCTCTATTCCCACCCTTTCTCTTGTTCTCTTTAACGAGAAGAGATAACAATATCTGGGCCTGTTAAGAATCCCAAGACGAGAAGCCCCAATCCAGGGGGCCTCGTCGACAGCTGTTAATGAGCCAAGGCTCGGCTCAAGCTCGACTAGATAGTTTGAGAACTCAATTAAAAAAGAACATCTAGATCATTCGAAAAGTAATATGTAGTTCGACTCGATAGTTTGAGAACTGAATTGAAAAAGAACTTCTATATTATCCGAAAAGTAATACATAGTTTAAACCCTAAGTATACTAAGCTTGATAAGGCTTGTCGAGCCTAAACGTGCTGCATATACAAAGCTCGAGCTCGGGCTCGATATCTAATCGATCCTAATTTCAAGCTCAGGCTCGGGCTCGAACTTGATAAGGCTCGGCTCGTTCGAGCTTTTTATCGAGCCGATCTCGAGTAGCTCGCGAGCCGCTCGGCTCGTTTCCACCCTAGATACACACCCAAGAATAAAAAAAAAACTGACCCATTGAAATAATTTATTAGGTCGTCTCTGTGTACGCAACCATGTCTTTGCATTATTTGTGTCTTCGCATAATTTGTGTATTCTTGATTAACCCAAGAATCAGAAAAACTGACCCTTTGAAATAATTAATTAGGACCGCTATGTATACGCAATCATTTCTTTGCATAATTTGTGTTTACGCATAATTTATGTGTCCTTGATTTAAGATACACGTGTCTTACATCCGAATAAATGGGAGTTCTTAACATTATTGAAGGAGATATTAAGCTAAAATAGAAACTCGCAACGTGTGTTATGAGATTTTGAGTTATTTGGTGTGAATCGAAAAGATTTTGTTCGAGATTGTCAAAGATATTGCAGGCGGTAATTAAATTTATCATTATCATTTGTATTATTGAAAATGAAAGGAATGTGATGGTGTGAAGACTCGGTCACTTAAAAGAAAAAACACAACGTATTTTGATTGTGATTGTTTACATCATTTATCACTCACACAGTCTAACTGAGTTGTGTTTGGTTTCCTCGATTTATTGTATATTGTACTTGATTTGGTCGGCGGCTGCATAGCATCTTGCTATGTGTCGTTTTGACGGTTGACGTACTTGAATAAAGATTGCATCGTTGTTGTTCAAAAAAAAAATTTATCACTCACACACCATCTACTCTTTTTTCTATTAGTTTGACAAAACGTAAGATATACGATCAACCACAAAAAATAATATGAACATATAACCTACTTTTTTAGAAAATAAAAAGATTGATCTACAATGAAAATATTATAATGTTTATACTTTATAATAAGTACCACTTTAAGACGTGTAATGAGGATCCACCAAGTAAGGACAAGACTATTAATACATGGACACATGTAATATGGCCAAGCGGTGAAAACTTGTTATTCATCGTGATAAGGTGGGCACAGTCAACGCTAAGTATATATCCTCATTTGAAGGAAAACAAATAAGTCACATAAGTATAGTATTCGCTAAATGTGAGTAACCGACTTGAAAATCGAGAGAGACACATATCACTTAGAGAAGATAATTGGGTTATAATTGTTGGTGTTGAATAGAATAGAAGTAACATTTGTCGTTCAAACAAATAATATGAGCATATTATTTCACTAGACGGGGCATCCATCTACAACACATGTCTCAAAGACAAGCGACACACATTCTCTAAGCCTGATTATTGTCACGTGCATGTCCACAAACACGTATTACCCCTATATTAATTATCAAAATTTACTCATCTTATAAAATTACTATTCAATCTCCTAGACCAATGGATGGATATCATTCAACTATATATACCAACTGGTAGATGTCACGTAACATCCACTATCCTTGTTTTCTTTGGTATATCTTCACAAGCTCTACGTACAAGCTTTAATTCTATGTGATATATTTTACCTTTCTCTTCCCTTAGAGTATTAGTAAAATTATAAAATAATCCTTATGGTTTTCTTTGAATTTTAATAAACCCTATTAATTTAAACCCGTCTGAATAATAGTTGGTTTCGATTGATCCAATTTTCACTGTTCATTTTTACAACGTACATACTAACTAGTGCTATCAAACCCGCGCGTTGCGCTAGGATTCACTGTGCTCGCGGTGGGAGCAAACACCGTGCTCGTGGCAGGGGCAAACACCTATCAATTCGTTTCGTTATGTATCCATGTACTTTTACACCACAATGTTCTTAAGCCGCGCAGATACGTAGGTAGAGAGACAAATTGAACCATAAATTAAATAGAAGAGAATATGTTCCAACTCTTGTCTGGCAAACGATTTGGAACCCCACAATTGTCAATTGTGCAAACTTACATGATTGTGTTAAGGTTGGCTTGATTTCTTATTGAACCAATCATCCTGTATCAATTTCCTTCCACCTTTTTGGCATTGTGCATGTGTAACTATGTCACAAAATGCATATTCAAACATCCTCATTTTTTTTAAATAGGTGAAAAAGTAACACGACATAACATAGAATTGAACACAACAAATGATTATTATGTTTTTGCTACAAGTACCCTTGTAACTGTGTGTACATCAGAGGCTGCTCAAGTGTTTTTGAGGGTTTGTTGCTGATTTATTCATCCAGTTTAACATTAAAATGATTATTAGTCAGTTCCACCAGTTTTACCCTTTTCAAACAACATTTTACCATGGAAGATCATCGATCCGACAAATTCCTTAACGAAAAAGTTGTCTTTTGTTGACGGGTCGTAACTTGAATCTGGGAAAACAGAGGAGTGTTTGTTGTTAGTAGGAGTTCGTATTGTATTGGTCAAAATTTATCGGTCGCATAATTGTTTAACACGTACCCAAGGAGCGTTGTATTTGGTTATTTGCCTTTTAGTTTAGCTTCGATGCAGGTGTACTTGGAGGTGGAGTGGGTCGACCTTTCTTTCCTCAAAAGTTAATGATTGCGGATCGAAAGGCTTTGATGCAGGTGTACTTTGGCTGTTACACTTATTAGGGTGTAAGGAGTGGTTAAACACTTGAGAGTGGCAACCTAAAAAATCAACCAATCAGAGTGTGCCACGTCAATAAGTGAAAAGTGTTTAAACTATGTTGAAAAGTGTTGGCAATGGTTTAGACACTTGGTGAAGTGGTAAACTTTAAAAAAAAAAAAAAGATGTGATTGGTTGAGATTGGAATGGACCCCACCCCACACTACCCCCTCTCTCCTTCCCTTCCCTCCTCACCGATCGGCATTTGCTCACCGCCTGACCAAAGAAACCGCGTCGGCAAAAGGCCGGCGGCGGTGTTTGCCGCGCGGCAACCACGTTTGCCGAACCCTTTGCCGACTCCACACTGTACACCCTTATACTTTAGGCTACGCCTGTTGTCTAGAACATACAGTAAAGTTTCACAAAGCCTTGTAATACACGGTATATTAAAAAGTATGAACACATAACATATTGGTACAGTGTATAAATTGTGAAAGTTGTAGTACATAGTTAATTACTTTGTAGAAAAACTACTCAAATACATTAAAATGGTCTTCAATACAAAAACATAAGCAACTATTATTAGCAACTCTAACAGAAATCTAAAATTGATGTACATAACAAATGTACCAGACACACTACCACCAAAAACTAATGCAAATTGAAAACATACCTTGTAAGCAATCATAGTTCTCAGCCTCCTTCCTAACAAAATCCAAAACCGAATCAATCAACTTAGCACCCTCGGTATGGTGTCATTTCGCCAATTGTTAGCAGCACCATAATGACAAAACATAAAGTGATCAGGCTTGAAGATCTGATCATACGCATAAGACATGATACCGTCCATCGTCCAAGGCTCCAGATCCATAAGCACAACGCGTAAAACAAACCTTCCGCCGCTCGCCTCATCGTAGTACATGTTGATCCTCTCCAACTTCAGTTCAGAGTGGTTGTCTACTCATCCAAAATCTAATAAAAAAGTTATCGGTTTAGACTACTATTATAGTCAAAAAGCATAATACCTTCTAAACACTCCATTAGAAACAATTTTAGATTACTATTATAGATAGTATTTTTTTTTTTGTAATCGTAGTTAAAACATTAATTAGGAATAAGGTTAAAAGAAAATCAAAATGTTTGCCTGTTAGTCCAACACACCAACCCGACCCGTTTCAACCCTACAGAAAAGTCAGCCATTTTCTTTAACCTAGACCTGTTTTGACTGGTTACACAACCCACCTATAATTTTTGAGGAAAAAGCAGTTACATATCGAGAAATTAACTTGTCCCTTTTGCATTGGGCTGCAAAAGCAACTTTGGATATGAAATCCAACGTGCTTTCAAATCCTGTGTTATATCATGAATGCCAATAATCAAAACCAAATTGTTATATCAAATGTTGCTGATTGAAAGGAACTTACATGTATATGGACACTTTGAATGTTGTTAGCTGATTCCATTCATCATAAGCGTGAGTTTTACTTCTCTCAATAGTACTTCTCTTGAAAATTCATAGGTTGAGATCTTTCTATGTTCTCGCATTTCTCCTGGGCAACTGCCATGGTAATATGTCCCTGCAAAATCCAGTTGTAATCAATGGTTCCAATCATTACTATATGAGCCGATCAACACAAAATGGAGACACGCAGACGAAAAGCTTTTACCGGAATTATTGCAGGGACCCGAATCAAGTCTCTGAGGTTGCTGTTGTTCAAGATCACCTTCAAGTCTCCCATTCCGTCTCTAGAATCAACCGATTTGAGTCACCAGTACCCCCACCGGAACCCTAGAACCCCCAACCTTCGACCGATTAGTCACCGGTACCTCACCGGAACCCTAGAACCCCTAACCGTCACTGTTGTCTTCAACTACCCCTAACCCTAGAACCCCCAACTGCATAGAACCCCCAACCGCTTGTTCCAACTTCACCGCCACGCCTCTTTCTTCTCTTTCTAACCTGTCTCTGTCTTTCCATCGCTGCTTTCTCTTTCTATTAAAAAATGAAAGCGGTGGACATGTTAAATACCCCTAAGCATTACTGTTCATTCGTTTTTTTTAACAGATATTAATTTTTGTTTTAACAGATATTAATTATGCCTTTAATCCTACAAAATCACTCTCCTCATCATAACTCTTATCAAAAGTTGCAATAGCACCAACAAAGCAGAACACAAAACGTTGCCATTGCTCATCATTTCTGTTCAAATCCTGTTATCTTTAAAAACAAAACTAATAATTAAAAAGAGAACATACATCTGCTGAATGATATAAGTATATAACACAATCGGTTCTGATGATAAATCATATTTGAACTTACAACCAATTAAGTAGAATTCGACTTTTCCTGTAAACATAGATATTGTAGTGGTATGCTTCTGCTATCAACAACAGTAACCGTAACAATCAACAAATTTCAATTTCAATTTCAAAATAATCATCAACCTATAAACGTATATTATAAGTGATGGGTTGCCGGCGCGTCGGAACCCTAGCCGCCGCTATCAACCACCATGTCTCGCCACAAAAACCTAGCGTCGAACCACTCCCCCTTCCATCCCTAATGAACCATTAGCACCCCTTCTAACCCTAAGCCGGTTAACCTTCTAGGTTAGCGACGTATGTTGTTCGGTTTTGGCGATTGTCAAAGAATATAACTTAGGGTTTTGGATCATTGTGGCGGTGGGTGATTAATTTCATGAATCAGGAGTTGGGCAATATGGGAAGCCATGCCTCTAAATGCGTATGTGTCTCAACCATCAGATGCCACCACTTGACACATGTGAGAACCGTCTAAATTGCCAATCACAGTACAACACCATCTCAAAACACTATTCATTCAGTTTCTATATTATCATATTTAGATTTTAAAGTATAAGCAATTTATTTTTGAAAATTTTAAACACGTCTTATATTCGAATGTTATAAAAAGTGGATATTATAACATTACTTTTGTCCCCGTGATTTACATAATTTACGTATACGATTACAGAACCATCACAACAGGTGTTTCTCAACACTAGTTGTATAAACGAGCCAAAGATAACTCTTTAATGTATGTGATACAAATCCTCAGATACCATTATTAAATTCCTCTACCAATCGTCATTGTTCTAACAAAACATCTTTTTCTCTTTTACACGTCACACATTTAGACTATACGGAGTGGGGCTTGAAAAGAAGGCGTTGTGCGATACGTGGACGTCACGTCAGCACGCGACAAAATAATGGCATGGTTCAAAAACGGGAGGAGTGTGACGGAACAAAATAATGGCATGGTCCACGCCCACATAAAATCTTTCTTATATCATAAACTTTATATACCATTCCCCAAACTCGGGGATTTTCTATGCATTATTAGTCTTTTTAACCATTTGTAGGTATATCGATTTCTAAACCAAATCAACTTTAAACCCAAAGAAATATACAAGAAATTGTACGTCATATTTTAAAATTTGTGAAGTCACCTTGGATTTGTTGATTCGAGGTCATCATGATTCACGTTTTCATGTTATAAAAGTTCTAATATCAAAGTTAAATCTAGCATACGATTAATTAATTATTATATTAGATTTTAAAATTATGTTAGGTGACGTGATGACAACAATTGGTCAAGAGGTCTAGACAATTAAAAAAACCTCTAGATAAACTATTCCAACTTGTTCACACTAAACATTTGTAAATTACATTGCATTACAACCAATTCAAGTGAAAATGAAACCATTAAATATACAAATTTATGTCAGAACTCTAAAAAGACAAATTTCGTATTATAGTCTACTATAGGTGTCAATACACGCAAAGTTGACCATGGCCAAAACGGAATCGGGTTGAAATATGTACAACTTATATCGGTCAAAAGGGGCCAGGTTGAACAACAATCACTTTGTCTATTTATTTCTTGGCTGATACGGTGTGCTAAATACGACATATATTGACTTGTGTTAGATAAATAGATAACAAATGATAATAAACCATCGCACAAAAAACTACTTGTTATCGCATTACCATAAACCAAGATTTTACAAACAAATTACAGAAGAAAAAAGATTAATAAGAGACATCTAAAGCACTCATCACCAAACACTTAAGACTGACTCATAGGCCTGTTCATCCACCCTAAAAAACCATCAAAACCCTCTCAATATCAATTGAAAGGGTAAAAAGTTGTATAAGAAAGCCTATCACTTTGTACCCATGAGATTACTAGTTTACAGCAAGAGGATAGTTACCATGGTCAACAAGTCAACCATGAAAAAAGTTTGAAAAAACCCTCTTGCAAAATGCACCCCATGGCAAAACAAAGTTTTTAAGGCATAAAATTGGTTCTAAAGGATGCAGAATCCCAGGCCCTTGGTTACCAGAACTTAAAAAAAGATTGAAAGTAATATAAATCATCACACAAATTGCTTGAGAGCCGAACGTAGATTCTTCACGAGATCCTTCATTGGCATCGCGAATTCTTTATCCATCTGCAAAGATAATTTTATGGGCATCAATTATTATGAACTTAAACACAACTTTTTTTAACATTTAACAATCTTTTAGTATAAAATGTGATCTTTTTACCTGGGCGATAACAGTCATATCAAGCGCGTAATTGGCAAAGGTCATGGAAGAACTATTGTTAACAGATAGATGAAGCTTCTCTATCTCGGTTACAATCTTTTCAATAACACCCGTCTTTTTCTCGCAGTGAATTCTTATCAAAACATTGTTACCGACGAATCTTGCCTCTATTTCAGGAAGTTGTTCATGAATCGGACCATCATCTGATGAAGAAGTGGTTTCACCAATGTCAGCTGAAACATCGTATCTTTTGACAAAAACCACTGATTCTGTGTTGGGTCTTTTCTTGATCTGCTCCTCAAGTGTCTTCACTTTATCTTGGAGGGTTTTCATGTGCTTGATTGCATCTCCAAGAACCGAAGCCTTATCCATCTGTTATCACGATATCATACAAATTATAACATATTCGATACACATAATAGCAAAGGGCAAACGCAGTGTAACTTGGACCTGATGTACGCATCGTTACGTATGATAGCAACTAATAGTCTAATACAAATATTTTCGAAAAAAAGAACAAAAGTGTTACCTTTTTAAGGCCAGGGACAAGAGCAGATAGAGCTATGAACCTCTGGCTCAGTTTCTCTCTCCTCTTTCTCTCAGCTAAGATATGATCTTGAGCTGGAGATTGTTTCGTGTTATGTTTAACACTATCAACACCACCATGATACCCTTGATTGTTTTGGTTGCCAAACTGAAGATGAGAGGTGAATCCACCGTTAATCTTGGACGAAACAGTCATTTCTTCTTTTGCCGTCAAAAGGGGACCTTGTCGCGACACATTCGGGTTCATCAAGGAGTGATCATGATCACTGCTTATCGATGAATTCCAGCTGCTAGTTTTGATCTGCTTTGCGGGTCTTGGAGAGGGTTCCATAACAGGTTTGTAATACTCAAACACACTCCCATGAGCATGAATTAGATCCATGTTATCTCCAAACCTTGCTTCTGACATTGATGATACATTTAAATGATCATCGAACGAGTTGACCGGAAACTGGAAGCTAAAAGCAGGATCCTCCATTGCTACAAACTCCGAAAACCCTCTGAAACTCGAAATCGCCATGTGGTTTGGACCGAAAATGCTCTCTTTGATAACTTAACAACAGGTGGTGTGCAACAAATGATCAAACCAAACCAACACACAAAAAACACCCCTGAAAATAATAAAACAAACACAGAAACATTAGATCATGAAAACCAAACCAATTATAGAATCTGCATAATCACGTGAAACACATGAGAGAATAGATCAAAGGTTGTACCTTTTTGCTAAAAAGAACAAAGCTTTATTATTGTCATTGAAAGATTAAGATTAAGTCATGTTTTATAGGTGTGATTCTCTCTCTAGGGGTTGGCAATATGCACTGGACATGGCTACTTGAACAAGAAAAAAAGGTTAATTAATAATGGTGAACAATCTAAAATGGGATCAACTGGTTTTCCCAAATAATTATGCAATAATTAAGGGGTACGTGATTAAGATTTAAAAGAATTTTTAATGAAATGATTGGTGATCATGAACTGGTGACTTTTGACTTTTTATCAACTAATTACTGTTGGTATCAACCCCGTGAAGACGGTGAAGATGGGTCATTGAATTTTATATTTGTTGTTAAAACGTGTGTTTGTCACTATATTATAAAGTTTAACTATACCTTGATGTAAAGATCTTGGAAATCAGATCAAATGACTATTATGGGATCGAACACCTATTATTGATTCTAAAAAATATAAACTTACACCTTAAAAATATAATGTAAACTACAACTCATACATTTTTTAACCCTTTTACTAAAATACACCTATTTATTTATCATGAAGATTAAACCCTCACTATTAAGAAAGACAAAAATTTATCCAACACTTTTGTATCATTAGACCCAACGCCCTTTGGTTTCTATTTATTTTAAATTACAAAAATCGTCTTTTATGTATTTATGAAATTGAAAAGTGTGTCCTTTGTCTTTAATAAATACAGAAAACATACTTAATGTTTACAAGCCCTAACATGTTATATTCTTTCCAGAAAAAGTGTGTATATATTTTTTCAGATAAATCATGTCGCGTAAGGCACATGTGAGGGCATTAAAGTCATTTAAGCTACCCACTTTTCTTCCCCCTATTAAAAACCTAATCCTCCAATTCAACATGCCAAACAGGGGCGCAGGATTTAAGAGGCGGGGAGGGGTGACTGACCCCCCGAACTTTTCGATCAGTAGTTATATGTACGTTTCGTATAGGATTTTGTAGGTATATACGTTTTCGATCCCCCCCCCCCCCCCGCGGTTTTTTTTTTATTTATATAGCCCAAATAAAATATTTAATTAGCCCAAATCATTATATTTGGTAGAATACTAGAATGTATATTATATAACCCAAATCAAATCATTATATAGCCCAACTTAAAAGCCCACCCTATCCAAAAAAACCCAAATTCGTTTACTTTGGGACATCGACAAGAAGAACAGAAGCCACAAGTCAGGACTGCAGAAGGGGGGGGGAAACGCAGGTTCCAGAACTGTTCGACTGCAGCTTCTTGTTCGAGAACAAAAGCTAAAACGCTGCTCGTTGTTGTGGTCTTGTACTCTTGTTCAACTTCTTCAATCTTCATAAGGTTAAAGGCACGTGTTTTTTATCTTTAGGTTTAATTTAGGGCTGCAATTTATGTGATTTAGGTTGGTGAAATTGGTCCGAATTTTTGCTCTAAACTTGTTGAATCGGGTACCCACCTTCCTCTCTCCTTTTTAATGTTCTGGTGTCTTTGTTCGTTTGTTTGTTAAACAATGTTTACGTTTTAATCACTACTACAAAATAGAGCTTTAGACGGGGTGATATGGGGTGATATGGGTTTTAAGACGGTGTTTTCAACACCGTCTTAAACTACACTGGTTTAAAATCATGTCTTTTTAGACGGTGTTCAGTTTGAACACCGGCTTAAACTTGATGAACACCGTCTTTTGGTGTTCAATTTGATCCCCATATTAAACTTGATGAACACCGTCTTTTGATATCGTCGCTGTTATCCTGTCGTCGCAATCGTCACTATTTCCCTGTCGTCGCTGATGCTTAAAAAAAGTTTTTTTTTTCTTGTATTTTCAATACAAACCTGTCAATTTCCGGTTTACGACATACAAAAACTAAATAAACATAAACTAATAAGCATAAACGTAAGCATATATAAATGGTTGCCTTTCAAAAAAACATAAGCATAAACGTCACAATCCGGGTTCGTTTTAAGTCACAATTCACAAATACGTCATAAAACTACCTAACATATAAAATGTAATAATTGTACGTCATATACGTGTCATCATCCGCTTCGTCATCAATTACTTCTAAGATGATAGAAGAGGTTCCTGCAAGTTTAATAACATAATGAGATCCCATTGTAAGCCAATACAATCACAGTTGTCAAATATGTACAATTACCAAACATAAAGCGAATGTTTGAGAACGTTTTAAGACGGTGTTTTTACTTTAACCCCGTCTAAAATAAAACTTCAACACCGTCTAATACTCCATTTTGTAGTAGTGAATGTTTGAGAACGTTTTTTATTTAATATTAATGTTTGACCCAACCCGACCCGACCCGAATCGAATCAGCGACGCCCGACCCGAACATACACCTAGAAACTACGCGATAGAAACCCAACCCATGCATTCGCATCATCCCCAACTCAAAACCTGCATAAAGATAGAAATCGAGAGGTCGGTTATAAAGAAAATGGGTTAAGCTCTGTGCCTTCCAAGAAAAGGAAGTTTTCACTTATTATTTGGGATAGAGTTGAGAAGTAGGTGTCCTCTGTTAACTCTGATATCACTTGTTCGTCCTTACCAAAATTGTCTAAAGATGCTAGGAGGATTGAAAGGTGTTGAGTTTCTATTGAAAGTGAGCTGCACATGTCTTCTGCGGAGTCTCTTGTGTCTAATGTTACAGATGATATGGAAATACCAAGCTCTTTGGGTACAAGAGTTAGCTAAAGGGGTGATGAAGAAATTGAAATGAAGATGGAGAGTACGTTGAGGAGCCAAATTTATAGAAATCGAAGTGGGCATTTAATGACTTACCCATAGTTGAATCAGATGGAAACAATTCGAGCCTTGAAAGTGGGGAGCTTGATCGAGAAGGATTTGAAAGGAATGATAAGGTGCCTTCTATGTTTAGTGAAGATGGCCATTTTATGACTCTATCTAGTGAAGATTTAGATAATGTTGATGATAAGGTTGATTTAAGTTCAGAAAGGTTGATTTATGCAGGTTTTGAGTTGGGGATGATGCAAATGCAAGGGTTGAGTTTGGTATGTTAAATTAGACTGTAGGGTGTGGGGCTTAGGTTGGGGCGTGGGTTGGGGGAAAACGCCCAAGCCACCACCCCTTGGGGCTTGGGTTGGGGCGTGACTCTTGAGGCTTGGGTTTGAAGCCGGGTGTGGGGCGGGCTTGGGTTTGATGTGGCGGCCTCCTATTCGCCTTGGGTTTTAAATTATATATATAAGGTTCATTTGAGAAGAAAATTTTATTGAGAAGAAAAAGAATAAAAGGGTATAATTGTAAAACAATAAATACTTTTTTTCTCATCTCATTTATTATTATGTTTGACTAATTAATTAGTCATTAAGACTATAATCATTCACACTAAATATTTTTGCCTACACACATCAAAAGTTATCCTACACATTTCGAAATTTATCTTACACATATTGAAATTTATCCTACACAACTCATATTTATCCTACACTATGAATGAATTTTTATTTTTTGTGAAAAATATATATCTTAAAAATAAGTTACAAATTTAATATAGTTAGTTATTAAAGATGAAACTACCAATTAATGATGTATGCAAGTTTACTAATATACCCTTATAGTTACATTAAGTACAAATATTAAATGAAGTCTAATGAAACATTTTCTATTGGTTGAAATTTCTTCTTTTTTCTTCTTACAAAGAATTTCTTCTCATTTGAACCCTCCACTATATATATATATATATATATATATATATATATATATATATATATAGGGGGCTGCTAGAATGAGAACCACCCCGAGTTGTAATAACCGCGAGAACTACACCCCACGGAGCGCCGTTCGCCATGATTTTTTTTTACAAGTAGATGTGTGTATTATAAACACAGCCGTAAAAAATCATGGCGAACGGCGCTCCGTGGGGTGTAGTTTTTTACACCACAAGTTTGGTGTTTTTTAATTTTTTTTCTTTTTTCTTTTTTTTTTCACCAAACTTGTGGTGTAAAAAACTACACCCCACGGAGCGCCGTTCGCCATGATTTTTTACGGCTGTGTTTATAATATACACATCTACTTGTAAAAATAAATCATGGCGAACGGCGCTCCGTGGGGGGTAGTTCTCGCGGTTCTTACAACTCGAGGTGGTTTTCATTCTAGCGGCTCCCTATATATATATATATATATATATATATGTATGTATATATATATATATACATATATATATATATATATATATATATATATATATTAGTAGCATGCTAACCCACGCGGTGCACCCACGCCCCGCCATACCCTACGGACACGTCACTAGGCGGTCGGAGGGCTCGAACTCTACGTGTAAACTCATGCCCCCAACCCAAGCCCCACCATACCCTACGTTCTTAGGGGGATTATGGTTTTGACAGAGGGAAGATAAGTGGGTAGATTAAGGTGTTGTTTGTTTTTGCAGACAAAAACTGTCTGCAGTCTGATTTCAGCTGATTTTATGTCTGCAACAGCTGATTTTATGTCTGCAACTGAAGATGTGATGTAAAGGTCTGCAAGCTGAAAATATAATAATGTTTGTTTTATAAACTGGATATCGTCTGTATAACATAAAAAAACCATAATACTAGAACGTGTACCCCAAAAAAAAAATATTTTGTATATTTTACTAGTTTTTTTTAAATAGTTATTTGATAATATTATTTATATATATATATATATATATATATATATATATATTTATCAAATCAACTAACCAAGTATGAATTTATCTTTGTGATTACAACTTCAAACAGTAGAAGCATATCCAAACACACCTTTAATTAGTTGTAAAGTAAAAAATGAAGAATGAATACATGAGCTGTCACACCCCTTTCTGCGGCGGAAGCACGAGGTGTGATCATGAAAGGTTGTCATTGCATACGAAAGGTAAACATACTATATGCTCAAAATAACTTCAAACATTACATTACCAAAACATAAGTCAAGTGTTTACAACACGTGATAGCATATTGTCTTAAGAGTTACAACTTTATTTAGCGAAAATAAAACATAGCGACATCCACGAGCATAAGTAAGACCGCGCGCACATCCACCTTTAATTACCTGAAATACATGTGAGTTTTGGAAAAAAAAAACGTCAACATAATGTTGGTGTGAATTCATGCAGTTTTTGTATTGAACGTTTGTATACTTTGTATGAAAAACATGGTATGTATTTTGTTTCAAAACGCGTATTCATGAATGAGTCAAGTATCTCTATATGTATCAAGTGTTAATGGGTTGCAAAGCCATTAACATGTGACACGACATAGGAAGTCACCAAACCATAGGCATTTTTCTGTAGTCGATTCACGACTGAGACACAAAAACACTACTTGGTTCTAGTTGTCACCAAGAGTGGGGCTGCCCTGAAACCCATTAGATCTAACGTTTTGTTCTGCGGTCTTAGTATGTACACGATTAATGGTGCTTATGGTACCCTATCCGTGACACGATTTCTCGTATCAATTCTTGGAACTAGTTTTCGCCAAGAGTACTTCTCGTTTCAGTACACAACATACCAATTTGTAAATATTAAAGTATTTGTAACATGTATTTCACCCCCGAGTTATAAAGCTAAAAATAGTTAAAAGAAAAGGGGGAGCATGAACTCACAACTTTGCGTTCCTGTGCGTCGTAAACTTCACCGGGTTTGCTTAATTAACGTCGTAACCTATACGTGTTTTCTTATCGTTAGTTACTAGACTTGTATCGCACAAGTACAGTCACTCTCTTTGGTGTAAATATTCTTGTGTTAAAAATATTTTATATTTTTAACTAAGCATCTTACTTATATTATTTCCTCACATATTAATATAAGTATCTCGTGTTTTGCACTTTGCACCCGAATTATGTGTCTTGTATATTGTAAGTGTATTTTTATGTTTATACTACTCATGAGTATTTGGTGTATTTTTAAGTCTTAATACGCTAGCACATACTATATACACTTAGCACAAAAGTTGTTGATAAAATAATATATATTTTTCTCTCAAAAAATATACATACTTATATCCATTTTTATTCTTGAAGAAATCCTTATTTCTTATCACAAAAATTTAGGGAAACCTTGGTAATACTCTTAAATACATTTTTAGGGAATAAGTTTCTCAAATACTTATATTTTTCTAAGTGTCAAAATTTATAAAAATTTTGATAGAGTTTCCCCTAAAAATGGAGGTTTCCCATGTTTTCAAAACATGTGTTTATTTTCTTTTAATTCATCAACAATCAATCTTCAACAATAATCACCAACAATATATACTAATTCCTCTATTCCATGAACTTGAATATTCACAAAAATGTGTAGTAACTTACTAGCACATTTAGTAAGTCTTGTTATCTTTAAAAATAAGTTTAATTTCTTAAAAACTTTATTTTTAAGGAATATGAAGTTTCACAACTTCTAGTCGGTTTTTACGAAAACTATTTCTATGTTAAAACTTTTGTTACACAAGTGTCCACACACTTGTTTGTTCATAAAAACACCTCTAGTTCATGAAAGATCCGGTTTTAAAACATGGTTTTGTCTTACAGTTGGTTTTTCGAAAATACCACTTGTAGATCTTTAGATCTACTAGTTTAGAACTCCATTTCATAAGAAAAATTATTTTTACACAAGTTCATGTTACAATGTAGTAGTGTTCTTCATCTAACCACTTTCACACTTTAACATACTCTAGGTCATGTTTTATGAACATAACCTAGCCGGGTTAGATGACGATCCAAACTACTACTAGCATTAAACAACACAAAATAATCATCACAAAACAAGTTTAACAAGTTTTACACCATTACTTTCCTTTTATCCAACAAGTTCATCATTTTACAAGACTTTTAGTTGGTGATCTTTAGTGTTTATGATTTTTAGCCATTAAATCATCTATTAACCATCATAAACAAGAACAAGATGATGATTTGAAGCACTTACTACTAGCACAAGGCTAGGGAAGAATCAGGAGGACAAAAGAGGTGGATAAAAGCAAATGAAGAAGGTCCTTCAAGATCCGCTTGCACCGAGCTTCGTTAGTGGCCTTCTTACTCCTCAATATCACCTTGGAATGGATGGATGATGTTGGAAAATGAGGGTGGCGGTGGTGCTTGGTTGGGCCGAGAACAAGGGAGGGAGAGAGGGAAGTGAAGATAGAGTGATGGAATGGTGGTATTTATAGACCTTCCATATAGCATATTCCTGGCATATTCCTGGCATATTCTGGCATATTCCTGGCATATTCCTGGTATATTCTTGGTATATTCCTCGCATATTCCTGGCATATTCCTGGCATATTCCTGGCATATTACTGGCATATTCCTGGGTTTGCTGCGTTGTCTGCGTTTTGCAGTGTAAGCACTGTGTCGCGTAGGAACACACGGTACGCGCTTAAACTTGAAAAATAACGTTTTTAAGCGTTTTAATTTATTTTTCAACATGGACCTGATTAAAATAAAATTTTAATCATAATAGAATATTTGTGGGATTAAATATTATCCGGGCGGCCACCAACGTTCGTTTCGCAGTTTTGTCGTAATTAGTTCTTTAGTTCAAATAAACATGTTTTCGCCATACCGAATCCTTCGAAACTTATTTCTAAGTTATGTAAGGGATATTTAGGGTATATTTGGCTTACGTCACAGTTCTGGAGTGTACGTGGCGTTAAACTGATTGCGTTTAAGCACCAGTTTGCGTATAACCTTCCAGAAAGTGATTTAAAGCTTGAAATCGGTATCGAATCAAATTGTTCGGTTGTTCTGTTAGATACTGATTCGTTAAAGTGCTTAATAAGCATTTAAAGTGTCGTTAGTGTTATTTTTAGTGACACAAAGAATTCCCGTCACTTAGGGAAATATTCTGGATGATAAAACGACATCTCTGCACAATATTTATGTTGTTAAAAGCTGAATTGTGCTGAATTTAATAAAGTTCTGCACTTAAAGTGTGTTTCGGGTGCCTTTTAGTGCGTGTTTTAGCTTTCGTAACGACCATAAATTAAACCCTTATATGTACTCTTGGGTTTTAATGTACCTTTGTCGTAGGACCTACACCCAGGCCTCAATTCTAATGTCTGACTGCTTTCTGCAGTTCCGTTGACACAGTGTGTCTTACCGGTGAGTTTACTAATATTTCTGACGCAGCGCTCTCGATTGCATGAAGCAATATTTTGTAGTATACAACGTGCATGAATTCACTTGCTTAGCATCTAATCAGTCAATGTTGACATTTAAGCACATAATTGCAGTCATTAAATAATAATTAAAGTGTACGGAAGTTACCGGTTTTGTGCCAGTTGTCACAAATATACCTCTTGTGATTCAAAGATATCATTGTGGGTCCACAGTTGAAATGCAAAGTAAGCAAACCACAAGACAACGGAACAAGCTCTGGACAAATATAGTATTGCTTTAGCAGTGTTTGACACGTCAGCAGCGGGATTTTGATCATTGTGTTTGGAGAAGGTGCCCCAGACGGTGGTGTTGGTCGGCCGATACACAGATCGAATGGGGGGTGGTTTAGAGGGTGAGGATGTGTGGTGATCGGAGTTGGCTGGTACCGTCGCCGGAGTCCGACGACTCGATCTGAGGGAGAAGAGGGGAATCGAGAGGTGGATGAGGGGAGTGTTGTGTCTGTGTATAAGGTATGGGTCTTCATTTGTGTTAGGGTTTTTGTTTTGGTTTTGTGAAGATGTTTTAAGCAGGGGATACATAGCTTATTTTTTAAGATGAAAAAAGCTGAGTTCAGATCTGTTTAAAGAAAAAAAAAAACAAACAGTCTTCAAGGCCGTATGTCTGCCCGCCTGCAGACATAGGCTCTTTGCAGACGTTTTAAGCAAAAACAAACAGGACCTAAGTGACTTTAATGCCCTCACATGGGCCCCACATGACATGAGTTAACTGAAAAAATAAACAGAGTTTGGGGTAAAAGATATAACATGTTAGGATTTACAAACATTAAATATGTTTTCTATACTTATTAATTATTAAAGGACACACTTTGCATTAACATAAATGCATACACGACGACTTTTGTAATTTACTCTTCTATTTATTTGTAGGTAACTTATAAACATGAAATATTTAAAGGAGTTAAATGCGATTTTAGTCCCTGTGGTTTGGGCCATTTTGCCAGTTTAGTCCAAAGGTTTCATTTTTAACCTGTGGGTCCAAAAAGGTTTCACAGTTGCCATTTTAGTCCACTTGGTTAACTTCATCCATTTTTTTGTTAACGATAAGGCCAATTTGGTCATTTTGTATGTAATTCTGTTAACTAAAAGGGCAATTCAGCCATATAAAATGACCGAATTGGCCTTCTCGTTAACAGAAAAAATGGATGAAGTTAATACAGTGGACTAAAATGGCAACTGTGAAACCTTTTTGGACCAACATGTTAAAAATGAAACCTTTGGACCAAACTGGCAAAATAACCCAAACCACAGGGACCAAAATGGCATTTAACTCTATTTAAAGTTTAAAAGTTTGAATCGTGCTGAATGTAAATGAGGTTCCATAGGAACCGAAGTTTAAATTGTGTTTTTAAGTAAACAAATTTCAACTCGAGTTTTATACATTAACTTGTCGAACTTCGAGTTTATATATATAAAGTAAATAAAATAAGAATAATTACCAATCTCAAACTCTTTTAAGTTTAAGAGTAAACTTCCGTTATGCTCCCTGTGGTTAGGTCGTTATTACGGTTTTGCCTCAATTCTTTAAAAACTACCATTTTGCTCCAATAGTTTGCTATGTTTTTTTTACCAATTTGTTCCTCGCCTTTAACTCCATCCAAAATGATTGTTAAAAGTAAGGGTATTATGGTAACTTTACATGTAATGAGAAGGGTATTCTAGTAATTTGACAAATAAAAATTTAATTATTTATAATTAATCATTGAAATCATCTTTTTTTTTGAAAGGTAAATTTCTTTTATTTCTGTCATCTGTGGGACTTGAACCCAAGACCTTCCTCTCCCAAGGTGTTTAAAGGCTTTGCCTTTGCCAATGAACCACCACCCCATTGGTATTGAAATCATCTTTTACTCTGATCCCTTTCTCCCTCGACCTCTTCTTCATCACCACAACCAACCACCATCAACCATACCATCACCACCAATCATTATCAGCCACCACCCCTACCACTACACCATCGCCACCACTAATCTGAAGACCACCCCGCCAGACTGTCACCACCACCTCACCCCGTCGTCTGAACCCTAACCCACCACCAACCGGCACTAACCACCACCACCACAACCCCAAAAAAACAAAGAATCGATGGCCGGAAAAACCCCTTATACAAAACCGCTGATACTTTGAAGCATATTGAATCTCTAACCCAGACCCTTCCACATTGGAACCCTAATTTCAAGTCCATATATCTGTTACAGATCTTATCTGAAACCGAACATAGGTATGGAGAGATCTGTGTAAATAACAACCCCCAAACACATCTCTCTCTAGGGTTGCTCCGGCGAAGTTGTAGTTGATTGCTATTTTCGTTGTTGCTTTCGTCGTTCGCTGGCCAGCTGACGACGACATGGTTGTTGTTCAGAGCTACCAGCTGGTTGTCGTGATGGTGGCGGGATGGGTTATCGTTGAATGCTACCGGTGATGATGATGGAGCTAATCAGCAGGTAGTATTCGGTAGGTGGTGGTGTTACTTGTTGGCGGCTGCTCGTATATACAGAGAAAGAAGGGGAGAGGGAGTCTGTTCAAAAAAGAAATAGAGAGATTGACTGAAAGAAATGTGAGAATATATTCATAAATATTTATCTATAAAATTACTAAAATGTCCTCCCTTGTAACATACATTTTGGATGAAGTTAAGACCGTGGAGCAAACTGGCGAGAAAACGAAACATCAGGGAGTAAAATGGCTATTTTTAAAGGATTGGGACAAAACTGTTAAAACGACCGAACCACATGAAGCAAAACCAAAGTTTACTCTAAGTTTAATAAATTAAGCTCGGGATTAGTCAAGCTTCGCTTAGTCCAATTCGTTTATATATCTTACAGGGGACGTAATGGTCTGGGAGGTTATCAGTAACCGGCACTGGATAGTTCCTCCGGAACAACACCGCATGCCTCACGGTAATAACCAAAATAGCTCACTTGTGCAGTGGCGAAGCCACACTTTGAACAACGGTGTCGTCCGACACCATTGAATTTTGTGTAGCAAATGCAACGTATAATAGGAAAAATTCGAGCGACACCATTGTTTTTTTACGAGCGACACCATTGTCTTTTTACAAACGACACCATTTTTTTGTTTTCTTCTAAAAGAATTACATAATAAACAAATTTATATTTCAAAAATTAAGCCCACTTACTTGAATTTAATTAGTATACTTTAAATCATTAAAGGTCCATGCTTAATTTTTATTTTTTCTAATCCAGTAAGCATTATAGTTAGGGCTGTAAACGAGCCGAGTCGAGCCGAGCTAGACCCATCTCGAGCTCGGCTCGAACTCGATTTGAGTTGGCTCGGCTCGAGCTCGAATTTCAAATCGCGCTAATATTTGAGGCTCGAGCTCGACTCAATTAGAATTCGAGCTAGCACGGCTCGGCTCGATATAGCTCAAACTAACAAAAAACTGCAAAATTTACTACTTGAAAATGAATTTCTTCAAGACTAAGGGCCATAATTGTCATTTAAATTAACCATATGGATAAATATGCACGTATAAATAGTTAATTCACTTTGTATATTGTCTTTACCTTCTTTTATAGAGGAAATACTCCCTTAGTTTTGTTTTCTAAGCGATGTGGGACCAAAAAAAATGAAGGATGTAAACCTTATTGAGCCCTCACGAGCCGAGCCAGACCAAGCTCGAGCTCGGCTCGTTTACAAACCGAGCCGAGCCAGACCAAGCTCGAGCTCGGCTCGTTTACAAACCGAGCCAATTTCGAGCCGAGCTTTCTTCGAGCGAGTTTCGAGCGAGCTGCGAGCCACGAGTTTTTTGAACACCCCTAATTATAGTCACATGTCTAATCGGTTTTGTTTCAATTGTTTAACCTAACAGGATGTTTGATGATCATTTAAATGGTGCGTGCATTTGTTTGTTATAATGAAAAAGATGTTTTTTTTTTGCAAGTTGTCATTGAAAACATTATGAATCGTTTTCAAAACATGAAAATGCGTAGAGAACAATTATTAAATACATTTTTTATATATTTCAAATGACTTTGTAATTTTATTATGTGTTTTTTATTCAATGATATTGTATTTTTACTGTGATATTTACTTTTAATATATGATTTGACCCGACTAGATCTGAACCAATAAAAAGTTCGACTCGTGGTTACTATAAATTGGGGTATCCATAAAAAAAGACACTATAAAAAAAGACACCATAAAAAAAATTTCTGGCTTAGCCACTACTCTTGTGTCATATCTCCCGTGAGTTACCGAACTCCAAGGGTTATAAAGCCGTTAATTTGATCGTTTTCCCACACAGAATAGTCTAAAGAAGAGAGAACTCCACATTGTCCATTTAGAAAACTTTAGTGAACAAGTGATGAAATTATTACATGACATGTTGTGATTGGCTTTTGGCTAATAACGGAGACTCACACATCCTAACAAAATATATATAAAAAGTATCCATGTATAGTTGATGAAAGATGTGAATTTATTTAACTTATCCTATATTGGATCAAATAAAAATGGAATACACCGTGTAAAATATATGAAGTGATATGAACCATTTATCTCACTAATTCAAAAGTGAAAGAACAAAACATAATCAGCCGTAAACATTGACAATTAAAAAAACTTGTTCTTTCTTTTTTCTTCAAAAGGCAAACTACACTGATCCTAATATTTACCTCAACCAATTTTTTGCTTCAAATACTTCTTTATTTCAAAAACAAAAATATTAGAATGTATGTAGACTAGTTAAAATAACGCGACTAAGGGTATACGGTGTGGTGCGGTAAACACCATCGGTAACATCGTCGCCGATGGTGTTTACCGATCGGCGAAGTTGTTTGAGCGGTAAAGGTTTACCAATGCGGGGTGAAGTTATTTGAGAGATGATGTTGTCAGCTTTTGATTTATTATGTTCTTTTTAATAATAGTTTACCTAATCCAAGTGTCTAACCATCGCCAACGTTTTTGAGCAATAGGTAAACAAAATAGGTAAAATGACGTGACACTGTTTGATTGGCTGAGTTGGAAGTTTACCTAATCCAAGTGTTTAACCACTCCCTATACCCTAAACTAGTTACGACAAAAGTTTTGATCAATTACGAGGTTGTGTCTAACATAAATCAGAGTCTAAGATATCAAGATTCATAGCATAAATTAGCTATGCAAATATAATAGTGCGTTAAAATCATTACAACGATACATCAAAAACCAACTATAATTTTACATACGCATATGCCAACACCATAGATTACACGTGTTGCATCCGACTCGTTGCATCCTGAATCATTCATATGTTTCACATGTAAATTTGTTTTCTCTAGAAACCCACATACATATACATAATTTAAAGAAAGTAATTTAATAATCAATACGAAATTTTAACAATAAAGATGTGAATTTCAATTTGTACATTTAACACAACTCATAATATATACAACCTTTTGGCCTATTTGTGTATATAAAAAGTATAAAGAGAATACGACAAAGATTTACGACAAAGACTTTTTTAAAAGGTGTAGAAAAGTGTTATGTTATATTCTAGATGATGATCAGCAATACAATATCTTACTGGAAACATTACATGATACTGATTACCCTTACGTGAAGGAAATTATTTTTGTTATTTTCTGTATAAATTATCTTTCATTATAAAAAAAACACAGCTGTCCCCATGTGGATCGGAAAAATTCTTACATCTTGACTTTTTACATGAAATTGACCTCCACGTTTATCGGAAAATGTATATTTTTCTTATTCATTTTACATTATTTATTTGTACACCAAATAGTTTTCCATTATTTTGTAGGATAAATCGCATAATGAGGTTTTTTCTAACTGCGAATTTCACTATCAAAAAACTACCAATGCGCTAGAACTACACAAATAACTTGGAATGTGAACAATTATTAATCTAAAAGTAACTCAACGTCTTTATATCTTCAAGCACTTTATCTTTCAACATCTCTTTGACAGAAAACGACTTTGTTCCTTGTTTTCCATAAAATCAAACCAGCCGAAAATATGATACCTTGCAAAACGGGTTTCTTATCTTAATCGATGCAGCTGGTATCCGAGAGCGAAAGAATGTCTTTAAACGAGAAGGTTTTGTTGGAAATTTTAGTGATAATGGGTTTTTCACTAAATATTTTGGACATCAATAATATTTATATATGTTTTGTATAAATAATTATTTATTGGTTTGTGTTCAAACTATGTCCAAATAAATCTAAGATGAATGAGATATCGAAGCTTGAAGTTGTATATTTGGGGAAAACAAAGATGAGAAAAATGGATTGAGATTTGTCACCTTATCCTATATAGGTGGAGTGACAAAAATTAAAGTGGTATATAAGGAGGAGCACTCCTTGTAAATTGTTTCATTAAAGGCAAAGACTAGTGGGGACCCAAAGGGTGCATAGCACCCGCATATATGCGCGCGTGACATGGGCTATAGGCCCAATGTGGTGCACTTTGAACTTTGCACACCGCCATTGTATTTATTGCCCATGAGCGTGTGGTCAGATACATGGTGGATCCGCTTACGGCGCACCCTTGGGTGGCGTAGGCGGATGCCATGACATGTCGATGTGGTGCGAGTTCCTTAGGCGCATGGCGCATGTCATTGGCTATGGCGAAGAATGCAAGTGGCGCACGAGTATGGATGGCGCATGACCAGGTGGCGTCCTGGGTATGCGCAGTGGCATCCGTGTGGCGCGCGACTCCATATGGCATGGCGTGAGATCCTTAAAGTGTGGCGCGTGGACTGGTGGATCAGTTCTGGCGCGCGCACAGGTTTGCAGTAGTAACTAAGCACACTTGTCCTATATAGGTGGGATGACAAAACTTAAAGTGGTATATAAGGAGAAGCACTCCTTGTAAATTGTTTCATTAAAGGCAAAGACTAGTGGGGACCAAAAGGGTGCATAGCACCCGCACATATGCGCGCGTGACATGGGCTATAGGCCCAATGTGGTGCACTTTGAACTTTGCACACCGCCATTGTATTTATTGCCCATGAGCGTGTGGTCAGATACATGGCGGATCCACTTATGGCGCACCCTTGGGTGGCGTAGGCGGATGCCATGACATGTCGATGTGGTGCGAGTTCCATAGGCGCATGGCGCATGTCATTGGCTATCACGAAGAATGCAAGTGGCCCACGAGTATGGATGGCGCATGACTAGGTGGCGTCCTGGGTATGCGCAGTGGCATCCGTGTGGCGCGCGACTCCATATGGCATGGCGTGACATCCTTGAAGTGTGGCGCGTGGACTGGTGGATCAGTTTTGGCGCGCGCACAGGTTTGTAGTAGTAACTAAGCGCACTGGTCTGCGTGACTGCGCGCATAGCACGGGTTCTAGTGCAGTGTGCGCAGCTAGCATATGAGCGGCCCGCGGGTCGCATAGGCGTGGATCCGACTGTGTAGTGTGTAGCTCGCTTGCGCGCGGGTCACGATCAGTCAACCTAGTCTCTGTCAGTTACGAGATCGTCATGAATTGATATGACAGTTATGTTGACCACTTCAACTCCAATTCAATGCGATTAAAACCTTTTATTGTCTTGTAGTTACAAGATTAATTATCTTGTTTAATATTGTATTAACTACAAGATTAAATGAGTTTTAATTAGATGTTGACTACATTGTTTATAAGTAAAGGAATATGGTTCATTCTACGATAGATTGAATAGAAATCTTATACACACATGAAGGTTGTCTTTGTTGGGTGAAAATTTAGAGAAATGCATTCTCTAAATTATATTGTTACACTTCTAAATATTTCATACTTTATAAACACCGTCATACCCAGTGTAATCTCGGGCGCGAGAGCTATCTCCGGCAGTACACATACTGTTCTGGTTGTTGTACCCTGGGAGATAGAACCGTCGGAGAGAAGGCGCGGAATCTGTTTTAAGGGAAGCGTGTTGAACACGTGCCTCAGCAAAAACTGTCAACGACAGTTTGTTCATTCTTGCAGCGAAGATTCATACAAGATGGTGCGGTTGAAGTTCTTCCAAAGACACTGGCTTGAATCAAGATTGGTACAATTATATTGTATTTTATATTCGTTTGTTTATTTTTGTAACCGGTATTGTACTAGAAGAATTTCCCACAAATAACGAGAGTCTCGTTATTATATATTTTGTTATATATTTTAATAAAAAGTGAACCTAATTCCTACAATCTTAAAACAGACTTTCGTGAAGATTGTTGCTACAATCTTAAATCCCTTCTCTACGAGGATTTAGGTTCACGAAAGTTAAAATATTTAATGAGATTTTTGTTAAAATCTTGAAAATATTTTTTGGGAAATATTTATTTAGTACAATGAGTCGAATTAATTTTATGATTAGAGTACAATCTTTAATCCGAATACCGGGTTGCAAAACGTCTTTTTGATTCAAGTTTTGGAGTTCGTGGTTTTTGCTCGTGTTTAGATAAAACCGAACATATACAAAATAGTATGTATTTCAATAGATTTTTGAAATACTAAATTTTCTAATAAGCGTATTAGAAAATTTTATTTTGTAACCCCTTACAAATTAAATGTTTGTAACGTTTAATTTTTTTAATAAGCTTTTAGCAACCATAATTGTGAGATTAATGTTGGTTTTAAAAGTCTTAAATTTTTATATTTTCTAATTAGCATTTTAGAAAGTAATTATTTTATAAAATAACTAGTTTTAATATTTTCTAACGAGCGTGTTAGAAACATTGTTGAAAGAATAACAAGATTAAAACATTTTATATCTCTAACGAGCGTGTTAGAATTTTATAGAATATTAAGTTTTAATATCATCCTTTATATCTAATGAGCGTGATAGATACGATGATTGTGTAAAACTAACTTGTTAAAAGACGATTATATTTTCTAACGAGCGTGCTAGAAAATATACGTTTAGATTTTCAAACAAGCGTGTTAGAAAATATTATTATTTCAAATAATTACCGACGAGCGTGTTGGAAACAATTATTTTGGATAATAAACCTTGTAACGGTTTCGTCTAAACTATCAAATTTCTAACGAGCGAGTTAGATACGGGTTTTTTTCCACATACGTTTAAACGATTTTTATTTGTTTATTTCTAATGAGCGTATTAGAAATAGTTTATATTTTTTTATAAACTTCGAAACAAATTTTGTAATCGATTATTTCTAAAGAGCGTGTTAGAAACGATTTAAAGAGTTTGATAGTTGTTTATTTTCTAACGAGCGTGTTAGAAACGATTTAACGACTTTGTCAATTGTTTATTTCTAACAAGCGGGTTAGAAAACGTTTATTTTATATAAACCAAAAACGGCTTATGGCAATAAATAATCGTCTAATTTTCTAATTTGCGTATTAGAATTAGTTTATCTTATAACCAACTATTTTAACGATTTGCAATCATTAATTTCTAACGAGCGGGTTAGAGCCGGGTTAACTATATTAAACTATTTAAGATGATTTGTAATCGTTTTATATATTTTCTAACGAGCGTGTTAGAAAAGATTTGTGTTCATTTCTAACGAGCGTGTTAGAAAACGTTCATTTAAACAAAAAGTGAATAAATGTATTCGTTTAATTTCTAATGAGCACGTTAGAAGCGGTTTACTTTATAAAAACCGAATATTTCGAATGTTTGTTCAACATTTAAATTCTAATTAGCATATTAGAATTGGTTATCATACAAACCACTCATTTTAACGATTGGTAATCGTTATTTCTAATAGCGATTAGAAATGGTTTGAATATGATAAACTAATTATTAAAACGATGTGTATTCGTTTTATTTTCAAACGAGCAAGTTTGAAATCGTTTTATTTAATAAACTATTATAAGGTTTTGATTTATAATCAAAACATAAATATATAGTTTATTTTTAAAACACTTGGAAAAACGAGAAATGTTTTGAACGAATAAAACATGTCTTTGCGAATTACAAGTGATTCATTACTTCCTCGAGAAGTATAACGTGTTCAACCATATAATAGTCTCGGAAAGACTATTTGGTGAAAAACAACTCGATGTTGTTATAAATATAATAAGTTGCTTAACTACTTGTGAGTAGTTAATTGTAAACAACTTTATACTTTGGTCAACTTGTGATTATTCAAGTTTAGAGTTCCAAGATGAGGGAGTACCTCAAAACATGACACCGAACGAAATAATTGCGTTTATTTCGGTAAAAAGTGTTGAAGAATAACACCTTGGGATTTGATGTTTAGATATCATGGGTGTATCCTTTTGGACTACTAATAAGTTGTCAAAAGGATACACATTTTGATACAAAGTGTAAAAAGTAATTTACACAAACACAACGAGCGAGTTATGATCATGGCTTATGTAATAAGTCACAAATCAAACATCAAATGCATAACGGCGTCGTGAGAAACGTGGTGTATGGTTTGAGATGAAATACACGAAAACGAGATATGTCATCTAATGTTGAGAGCATCAACATGGAAATGCAGATGTAAGTTTTCAAAGAATATAACATATGAAAGAAATATATGTTATTATTGTAAATGTTTTTAATAAATTTAGAAAATTTATTAATGGAAATTTACAATAGTTATGGACTTGTAGATGCCTCTACCACCATCAATGTTGTTTAAACTATGTGGAGGCTTTATCCTCAATTTGGGAGAGTATCCCAATACATGGTATGAAAGAAACAACAATGTAAATGTATACGTGAATGCTTTGTTGTTGAGAGTCAATCTAATTGGCTATATCTCAAGACTCAAGTGATTTTATACAAAGATTTTTCATCAAAGTGACTTGGATTAAGACTTATGTTTAAGTCTTTAGGAAGTCAATGGTGAAGCCTTGGAGATAAAAAGACAAACGAGTTATGATCCTAATGGATGGAGTTAACTATGGTTTTGAGGCCTTCCTAAAAACGGATGGTTTTGCAATGGTGAAATAAAATTTCATTATTGTGTCTAAACTAAGAAACAAATGTTTGGGAGAGATAGTGCGTTATCTCTTAAGGCTGTGAAGAATCAGAATGACGCATCTTCTATTCACATGCTACAGTATGGTGGTCTAAAGCATGCTAGACTAATACTTGTTAATTTATATGCTCGACGGAGATTAAATTAACTTTAAACATTCAAAATATGTGATGACACAAGAACGAATTTTGTGCTAAACAAAACTATAAATATAACTTCATTAAAATGCAAGCAATCTGGGGGGAGGAGGCCATTTAAGAAACAAACCCTTTAGGGTATGTGGAAATGGTAGTTGAGAAGTTTTCTCAAACTCGAAATAAAAGGGAGAACCTTTCATCACCCCATTTGGATGTTATCCAATTACACTTAAATGTGGGGGTGACTTGCATTTGAATGTGGAAATGGGAGTTGAGAAGTTTTCTCAAACTCGAAATGAAAGGGAGAACCTTTCATCGCCCCATTTGGATGCTATCCAATTACACTTAAATGTGGGGGTGACTTGCATATATATTGCAAACACATGACCAACTGGAGTACACAATGGTTATATGGAGTAGATTGGACTCGAATGCCAATTGGTTAGATTCAAAATCCAGTAAGATGTCAGTCATGACACACCAAAGGCATGGTGAAAACGTGTCTAGCCATGAATTGAGTTTCATGTCATTCTAAAGACAAGGTACATAACTGGATCCAGGTTGAGATCACGAGTTATATGTCTTATGAATCGACTAAAAGGTAAAAGTGACTAGCGAGTCAAGAACACGTTAGAACAGCTGATCTAAACTGAAAATTATTGTTGTTGACTTAGCGAAGTCAACAAATAATTTTGGATCCAATAACCAGTGGGTTGATAAGAGATCAAGTTGTGGAATGAGACTAAAGCCCATGGAAAAGGGACATGAGGGAAACCTAACCTAGTTGACTGGAGATCCCAAGATCTAGGTTTAATAGGACAACTTAATCATGAACCGAAGGGTAGTCACTGTGGGGGCATAACTAATATATATGTTTATATATAAGCTAGTGTATATGTTCATATATCCCCCTAAAACTATAAAAGGGTGTTTAAATACGTCCTAGTCCATTCCTATAATATTCAGTGACAATGTTGTGAGGCTAAGCATAATATATGGCTAATTGATTTGTGGAAATCATAGTAATCCATAATGCTTTTAATGATTCAAAGAAATCACCTATGTGAGAGAGAAGTAGGGCCGCTTCGAATGGCATTGTGGGGTGCGCAATCCTAGAGCTCTCGCAGAACCAGGCTAGTGTTCCAGGACCATAATAGGACACGATAATGAGGGGATGGCCCGGCTAGGGAAAGTATTGTGTGAATGTATATTGTCATTTACACGAATGGGGGATTGTTCAAGGACATCACGTCTACAAAACCCTAGTAGGCAAAGTATGCTTCACAAAGGAAGGTTCAAAGGCAAAACCTACCTATCCTGCAATACTCGACTGTCGAGGTTTCATCGGGGAATTTTGTGTGTTTATCGATCTCCATTCATATGGGGGATTGCTGGAAATTTTAGTGAAAATGGGTTTTTCACTAAATATTTTGGACATCAATAATATTTATATATGTGTTGTATAAATAATTATTTATTGGTTTGTGTTCAAACTATGTCCAAATAGAGCTAAGATGAATGAGATATCGAAGCTTGAAGTTGTATATTTGGGGAAAACAAAGATGAGAAAAATGGATTGAGATTTGTCACCTTGTCCTATATAGGTGGGATGACAAAACTTAAAGTGGTATATAAGGAGGAGCACTCCTTGTAAATTGTTTCATTAAAGGAAAAGACTAGTGGGGACCCAAAGGGTGCATAGCACCGCACATATGCGCGCGTGACATGGGCTATAGGCCCAATGTGGTGCACTTTGAACTTTGCACACTGCCATTGTATTTATTGCCCATGAGCGTGTGGTCAGATACATGGCGGGTCCGCTTATGGTGCACCCTTGGGTGGCGTAGGCGGATGCCATGACATGTCGATGCGGTGCGAGTTCCTTAGGCGCATGGCGCACGTCATTGGCTATGGCGAAGAATGCAAGTGGCGCACGAGTATGGATGGCGCATGACCAGGTGGCGTCCTGGGTATGCCCAGTGGCATCCGTGTGGCGCGCGGCTCCATATGGCATGGCGTGAGATCCTTGAAGTGTGGCGCGTGGACTGGTGGATCAGTTCTGGCGCGCGCACAGGTTTGTAGTAGTAACTAAGCGCACTGGTCTGCGTGACGGCGCGCATAGCACGGGTTCTAGTGCAATGTGCGCAGCTAGTATATGAGCGGCTCGCGAGTCGCATAAGCATAGATCCGACTGAATAGTGTGTAGCTCGCTTGCGCGCGGGTCACGATCAGTCAACCTAGTCTCTGTCAGTTACGAGATCGTCATGAATTGATATGACAGTTATGTTGACCACTTCAACTCCAATTCAATGCGATTAAAACCTTTTATTGTCTTGTAGTTACAAGATTAATTATCTTGTTTAATATTGTATTAACTACAAGATTAAATGAGTTTTAATTAGATGTTGACTACATTGTGTATAAGTAAAGGAATATGGTTCATTCTACAATAGATTGAATAGAAATCTTATACACACATGAAGGTTGTCTTTGTTGGGTGAAAAATTAGAGAAATGCATTCTCTAAATTATATTGTTACACTTCTAAATATTTCATATTTTATAAACACCGTCATACCCGGTGTAGTCTCGGGCGCGAGAGTTATCTCCGACAGTACACATACTGTTCCGGTTGTTGTACCCTGGGAGACAGAACCGTCTGAGAGGAGGCGCGGAATCTGTTTTAAGGGAAGCGTGTTGAACACGTGCCTCAGCCAAAACCGTCAACGACAGTTTGTTCATTCTTGCAGCGAAGATTCATACAAGATGGTGCGGTTGAAGTTCTTCCAAAGACGCTGGCTTGAATCAAGATTGGTACAATTATATTGTATTTTATATTCGTTTGTTTATTTTTGTAACCGGTATTGTACTAGAAGAATTTCCCACAAATAACGAGTGTCTCGTTATTATATATTTTGTTATATATTTTAATAAAAAGTGAACCTAATTCCTACAGGTTTAAATGGTAGGAATCCTACACCACAAAGAGATTGCCTGCTGCACAGGAGCTCAATAGGTGATCGCTTGTTTCTTCGTAATCTCCACAGAGATTACACATGGTCGAGTCTACATTAACAGCCCTTTTCCTCAATTCTCGCGTTCTGGGAGGCTATTCTTATTCACCTTCTACATGAAACTGTTGACTTTCTTCGGGATCGGCCTGCACCACATAATAATGGGGGAACGTGAAGCATTACGGGAATTAAACAACAACTCTTTCATGGATCTGACTGAGAAAACCCCAGATGAGTCTCCTAGCCAACACCATTGATCCGACCGATGAGAAGGAGCAAATTGAGACAACATTCTGGAAACATCCATGAGTTCCTAGGCTTCAAAGTTGTTCAGGTTAAAAGACTTCCAGTGCCAGAAGGCCCATAACAAAGACCCAGACCCATTAATCCGCTGAGGCAGTCTTTGACCAGAATCGATTGTCCTTTTTGAGCTGGAATAAATTGGAAAAAGTGACACGAAGCAGATTCGAAGAAACCCATGGATCAATCTAGGAACTTATTTTTTCGCCCTTTCCTAATTCACCGTTAACAAGGCTTCCCATATTAATATCCGATGCCATGAGATGGTTTTCAAGCTTAGCTATATTACTCCAAGTACCCGGTTGACTCTTAGAGAACGGAAGAACAGGCCACGACCTTTTAGAGAAGTGCATAGAAATCACCACTTTCTTCCAAAGAGCATTTTATTCGCTCTTAAAACGCCACAACCTTTTTGTTAGAAGCGCACTAAATGCGTTCTAAGAGGTGTTAACCTAAGCTCATCCGCTTCAATTAGTTTTATGACATGATGCCAAGAGACCCAATTGATTTTGTTCTTTTCACCACTCCTTCCCCAAAAGAATTTCCGACGTTTTTCTTCCAAAAGGTTGATGATAGATATCGGGGATTTAAAAAGCGAAAAGAAATAAGCAGGACGCATCTCCATGATCGATTTTAGAAGAGTAAGCCTTCCACCCGCCGAAAGACCGAAGCCTTCCATTTGGACAATCTTTTATCAAAAGCATCCAACATCAGAGTCCAATTGGAGCGTTTGGACATATTTGCCCCTATGGTTAGGCTAAGGTAATTGCAAGGAAATGATCCCGACTCGCACCTGATCAAGTCAGTGTACAAATCAATCTCCCTCGGGATCATACCAACTCCAAAAACCTTGGATTTTGAATAATTAATTTTTAACCCTGAAACAAGATGAAAACAACTTGATAATCTCACCATGTTAAGCACATTATCCTTAGACCATTTACCAATCAATAAGGTATCATCCGCAAAAAGGAGATGGGATATCAAGGGACCGTTATTAGGGCACTTGAATCCATGAAAGAAACCAAGGTCGACCGCTCTTTTAAACAAACACGAGCAGGCATGCATACTTGTAATGAAAAAGAAGGGAGAAAGGGGATTACCTTGCCTTATGCCACGTTGAAATTGGAATTCGAAGGAGGGGGGCCATTGATGAGCACCGAAGACCTAGCAGATGATAAAACACCTCAAATCCATTTGCACCATAATTGGGGAGTAGAGATAATAAAGTTCCAATTAGTATGGTCAAAAGCCTTTTCGAAGTCGATTTTAAACAAAAGAGCACCGATCTTTTTCTTCGTGATCCAAGAAAGCAATTCATTAATGATTAAAGGCCCATCAATAATGTTCCTATCTTTGATGAAGGCTAATTAGGAACCTGAAATAACCGAGTTTAATGTCTGTTTGAGACAATTAGCAAGCACCGTAGAGAAAATCTTACTAATCGCCCCAATAAACTCGTGCAAGCCCATCGGATCATCAACTTTGGGGAGAAGAGAAATAAAAAAGGAGCTACACCCCTTCGAGATTTCCCCTTTCCCATGGAATTCATATAAAAAGCAACTATATCATCCACAAAAGATCCCAATACCTTTTGATAAAGCGAAAATTAAACTCACTGGGGCCCGGAGCCTTGTCCTCTCCGCAATCCCAAACCGCGGATTTAATTTCACTAAATGAGAATGGTTCAATAATGGATGTTGCATCCACATCCGAAAGCTTTTCGATGTCGTCACACTTTAACCAAGGTCTAATGTGGACACGCTCTTTAAAACGCATCACGAAAACTTTGTGGGCTTCTTTCTTAACCAGTTTAGGATTGTTGCACCAAAATCCATTGATAAAAAGCCCATGTAATTTGCATTTGGATTCCTTAATTTTAATGATGCCACAGAAAAATGAAGTGTTGTCATCGCCAAATGACACCCAGTTGACCCGGGATTAATGTTTTAAGTCTTTTATTTTTTCATCTTTCTCAAAAAGACTATTTTAGCATTTCTCATAGATCCATAATTCCTCTTCCTCCAAATCTTTGCTTTCCATAACTTCTCCAAGTGAACAAAATCATTCGTGTGAGCTTCTTTAGATTCTTCCTCTTTGATTTTACGGACTCTAACCCACTCCTTGATGTGCCTCTTCAAGTGTTTCAATTTATTTGCAAAAGAAATAGCAGTAGGCCCCTCAAAAGAAAAAAAGTTTCACGCATTCTTCACCAATAAGTCAAAGCTTGCTTATCGTACCACGTGTTGAATACCCGAAATGGCTTAGGCCCGAAATCCGAGGATCAATAGCTAAATCCATCGGAGAATTTTCCGAGAGAAAACGAGGCAGAACAGTAAGACAAACATCTGACCACTGATTGATATACCAGTGGCATACAAAAATACAATCAATCTTGGTTAGTTTATGTTTAGAACCGATACCTTTGCAGAAAGTGTACTTTCTACCTTTTATAACGAATTCGTACAGGACCGAGTAAAAGATAAAGTCGCTGAAATATTTAGAACTGGATGCGTTAACACTGGTGTTCTTCCTATCATCCGGAAACTGAACAATGATGAAGTCTTCAAAGATTAACTAAATGTCAGGTTGAGACCATCTTAGAGACCGAATGGCTTTCACAAAACCAGTTTATCGGTAGGTCTTTGCGGCGCGTAAGCGTTAAGCAGCTTAAAAATATGGGACGTCCCTTTTCTGTTGCTAGAAACCAGATAAAAATTATTCCTCTTCACAACATCAGATTTCACAAAGACAGAAGAATCCCATAAACTAATTATACCCCCTAAGCGACCTTGCGAAACAACATAATCGAAATCCATATTACCCCTACTCCAGAATTCTTGAAGTGTGTGCTGAGTAATATCAATCACATGAGATTCTTGAAAGCCCACAAAGGAGATTTTATGCTGCCGAATGATGTCCTGGATCCGTGGAGGCTTCCAAGAATCACACAAACCTCTTATATTTAGAGTTAGTAAATTCATTTGGACAGATTTGCAGACACCTCACCAAGCATGAACTCCTGAGCCAACTCGTGTAACATCCGGAAAATATAAAACTTTATAATATAATTATAAAACGTGGAATAAACAAGAACAAACTAACTAGGAATAGATAACCTAGTTAGATACGAGTCTTGTGATATCAAATAAATGGATGGAAAACTCCTAAATCATAAAGAAAACAATAATTGGGGGACTAGAATGGTTAAACTTGAAACCTGAATTATTAATAAACAAAATAAACTCCAAACACACACCTAAGTGTGTGTCTGGATCGATCAGAACACAGGAGCGACCAAGAGCTCCTCTCCAAACCCTAGCTCTCACTAAAATTGATCAATTGGAGGTTCAATTCAGTACCAAATTGAATTCTAAACATAAATAGTGATCACCTTGTTGAAAGGATCATAAGGTATGCAAAACTTTGATGTTTTGATTCTTCTTAAATTCTAGGGTAATTGTCAAAAACTGAAATTGAGCTTGATTATGTGAAGTACTGATGAAATTAGAAGTGATATGATGTCTAGGGATAAACCCTAGATGATTTCTTGTTAAAATCTTGCATGATAATTGTTGGTTCATAATCACCATTGTAGGTGATTAACGTGTTAGTAGAAACTTGATAAACACTAGAAATTATGATTCTTGTTCTAGTGTAACCTGAGTTTTAGGAAGTAATCTCTGAATTATGAATGTTAAAATTTGTGTAAATTTGCCTAATTGAGGTTGAATTAGATGAAGATTTCAAGTCATGAACTTGGTTTTGTTTATATAAAAATCTGACCCGCTAGGTGTTTGTTGAAATGCCTGAGTGGGGATTAATATGTTAAAAATCAGATGAAAACGCATAATTGACTATTATGGCAAATTATGTGTTAATAATTACAAAAAGGGTTCTAAATTGAAGTTGAATTGAACTCCTTAGGCAAAGAATCCGGATCGTCGAGCAGACAAGCCGGAGGAGGAGATACGCGCTTGAAGGGTGTGCTCTAAAGGTACGTGACTTTAGTCTCTTTAAATTATGCATACATGTTTGGGTTTAATGTACAAATGGAGTCGTAGTGTAATAGATGCGTTTGATGTGTCCTTGAAGTGGCGAAATTCACTCGACAATCAAACGGGTCAAAATAAAGGTTGAAAATGGTTTTGGAAACGGTTTGACTTGTCATCAAGGTGATGGTTTTCACTAGACAACCAAACGGGTTAAAATGATGTATTAAAAAGGATCATGTGTGTAGAGATTTGAAAGTCTCATATGGCATAAAGTGTTAGATAATACTACGCTAATGGATTGGTTATGATAATTAAGCTTACATATCCGAGATATCGGATCAAACAATAGATATAATTTGTAAGTGTCGCTTGAAACGGAATGCTTGAGTTTTGAGGAACAAGCATTAAGTTTTAAGGTGAGCGTAAGCCATGGAATGGCGCTGATACGCCAAGGTTTATACGCCCGAGAAATTGGGTAATTATGTCCAAAAAGTCTTAGAACTGAAAAGAGGTTCTTTGCACTGAATGCTAATAGATTAAATGATCAAAACAAGGGTAAAGTGGTAATATTAATGTGACGTGAACGTCACTCTATAACTGAGAGATCTCAAAGCGTAAAATCATGGAATGGTAGTAATACGCTGAAGTTCACGAGCCCAGGGAATGGGTATGTACAATTAGAAATGGAAAACGAATGATTAACTTGTTTTGCAAAAGTATAAAACAAACGGGTCGAATAAATGAAACAAGAAATTATAAATTATTCGTTTAAATTTCGGGTTTCATATGCGGCAAATAGGATAAATTGATGCGTATTTTTATTACGAATGCGTAGGAAAAAGAATCACCTAAAACGGACAACCGAGTAAAAACTTATGAGGATTTAAAGTTTGATTTTGTGAATTTTCGGAGCTGGGCAGATATGCAGGTCCAGTTTCTGGACCTGTTGGAAAACGTGCTCCCCCGCGCCACGCGACGGGGGCGATAGGATCTGGCGCGACACGCGGGGCCGCCCGCGGCACGCGAAGGAATTAACTGGGTCTGGCGCGTGGCGCGACAGACGAAGAATCAAGATTTTTATTTTTCTGATACGTGAATGCTGTAGAGGCTTATCTATGTTTATTAATAAGTTGTCAAAACTAACATTTTATGCGGTCTTGACCTCAGGTGATGCTCGTTAGCCACGGATGCCGGTCAAGCGTGAAATCAAGAACCGAACACTAATTTTTGAAGCTTCCGCACTTTTCTAAAACTTGTCTTGAAAATGTAGTTATGTAAACTCAGTAGTTGTGAATGTTTAATCTAGATAGTGGCTTATGTTGACTTGCCACACAATGTACATCTTACTTTATTAGCTAAGCTTTTGCTAATTATGAGATTTTGTTTTAAAACTCCCTCATTTTATGATTAAATAATAGAAATTAGGACGAGTGTTACACGTTGGTAATCAGAGCTCAAGGTTGTTAATAAAGTGTGTTCGGTTCAAGCTTGATCAGGCATCCGGTAAGAATTAAATTGTTCTAAGTAGAGTTATTAAGTATAAAAGGAGAAACATGAATTGACATGCATGGGAAGAGTGTGTTAACACACTCAAACCCGAAAGGTGCATTAAATAAGAACGGTGAAAACAAGTTATGAACTTGACTATACCGAAGTAAATAAATCATATGCTATAGATGAAATGTTTAATGCTCAAATGTAAACATTTCAGTTTTAAAGATGACGGATAGAGATAACGATGATGCGGTGCCAAGAGACACCGAGAAAATGAGAGAAGTGATTGTCGAGGAGGTTGGAAAGGCAATCGAAAATAGTTTGACGGGTTTCATCGATAAAATCCAAAACACGGTACTATCAGTGGTGGATGAGAGAATCAAGAAATTGGAGGATAATAACAATTTAGCAAAGGAAAAGCTCGGAGGACGAAAGCCTTGTTCATATAAAGAGTTCATGACGTGTAAACCGCCAATCTATAATGGGGAGGTTGACCCGATAGTATGCCAACGATGGCTAAGTGATATCGAGGGAGTGTTTGAAAGGACCCATTGTGATACAGATGACTACGTAGCCTACAGTACGGGTCAGTTAAGAGGTCAAGCGAAAGACTGGTGGGATAACAAGAAGAAAGAAATCGGAAGTGAAACGGCTAAGGCTATGACATGGGATGAGTTTAAGACGCCGTTTCTTAAACATCATAGCCCCAAGGCAGTCATTAACAAAATCAAGGAAGAATTCATGCAGCTTCGACACAAGGGTGAATCCGTCGACAAAATCACGGGAATATTCATGGATAAAATGAAGTTTTGTGATGAACTGATAACAAACGAAGAACAGAAAATATATTATTACTATAATATGTTGAGCACCGAGTATAGGGAGTTTATGACTCCTTCAAAGTATGAGACCCTTACCGAGATCATAAACGTTGCTCGGGAACGGGAGATTGAATTGAAGAAACAGATTGAAAAAGGTGAAAGAAGGGCACAGGTGGTAAATCCAAGCCTGATGAAAAAGGCGCGCACGACTGATTCGTCGAAGAAACAAGAGGGAAAAAGCGGGTCGCTGATCGGAGCGTCGCGCTCCGGTCAAAGATAAGATTTATATGCCCAAATTACCCTTAACAATGTGTTAGTGGTAGTAAGGGGTCGAACCACGAAGAGTATGTGGTTTATGAATGGATTCGAATGAATTGAAACAACTGTCACAATTTATGAAGCTTGCTAAAGTATTTTTGTGTTTTTGTTTAATTAGAAGATTTGATTTTACTAGATGGTTTGATGAAAAAGAACTAACAACTACTAATTAACAATTGTAAGAAAAGTGATTACTAGAACAATAATAATAAAAAGGAATCACACCCGGTTTCGGTAATTATTAATCTAGGATTTCTACAAGTTTTAGTTTCAACTCAAATGCATTTGATTAACGGATTTAGTGTACCGTGACTTAGGTGCTACTAGCTATCAACGCCCCGAAGAACGGACAAAAAGACACTTTGTAATCAACACAAGTAAATCCTAACAACGACAACGTACAATTACATATCACCGTTTCGCAAAGTCATAACTTTTAACATCGTTCGACAATTCACGAATTCGTAACAAATGTAATACTATTGTCAAAAGTTTCAAAAACCAAATACAAATTGTCACTAAGATGAAACAAGAACAAATTGAAACCCTAAAATTAACAACTACCTACACCGGGGTGAAACCGAGATGATTAGCCGCTCATGGTTGATGCAACTTGATCACCGGATGTTTGGAATGCGGATGAAGTCATCTTGAAGCTTGTAGGATGAAGGAATGATGGAGAATTAGGGTTTATGGAATGGTGATGATGAGAAGGATGATGGATTGGTGAACTAGGGTTTTATGATTGATTGATGTTGGATGATGATGATTCGGGTTGTAGAGATGAAGATGATGGAATGGTTGGTGATTTCCCCTCAATTGTGGCTCCAAGATATTGTTTTCAAACTTCAACCATGTGTAACTTACGAATTGAATGCCTCTTGAACCAATGAAAATCGATTCTAGCTCAAAAACCCCAAAATTCGCGTTTGTGAAATCTGCTACCCGTCGCCGACGGGCCTGACCCCGTCGCCGACGGGCTCCCAAAAGTTGAATTTTTTGCTGACGGCTTAACTTGCTGGATACGGGGTTTTTGGCCGACGGGGTTATCTAGAGCTCGTTCGGGACAGCCTCTAGCCTGTCGGCGACAGCCTCTTGAGTACCAACTTCTCATTTTTCAATCCTTACACCCCCTGTTGATCCGTAACGCGTCCTGGTGCTCCAGTTTTCGACCCGGTGACTCGTAAAGCTCCCGAAAAGCTCCTTAAACTTCATCAAACCGGCAAAACACATATTTGATTAAAAGTAGGCTATCCGAATTTAAAACCTATGTAAAAACATCAAGTTATGCAATAACGAACACCGGTTTTCAACCACGTATCAGTCGCCAAGCTGCAAGGTATGCGGGAAAGGGCACAAGGGTGAGTGCCGGTTTAAGGACAAACCGTGTCCTATTTGTGGGAAAACAGGGCACACGGCTGCGTTATGCCCGGGGAAAGTGTCGGTATGTTACAAATGTTATCAGCCGGGTCACAAGAAGTCTGAGTGCCCGGAGTTGATCGGAAGGAAAGATGGCAAGGATACACATATTGAGACACCAAAAGCAAAAGCTAGATCCTTCCAGTTAACAGCAGCAGAGGCGAAAAAGGAACCCGATGTGGTTTCAGCTATATTTGCTATAAACTCAATTCCCGCACATGTGTTATTTGATACGGGTGCGAATAAATCCTTTATTTCGCATGGATTTATTCGACATCCTTCCTTTGTACTAACAAAATTACCTATGCCATTAGAGGTAGAAATAGGTGACAACAAAAGTTTTATTGTGTGTGATATATGCCAAGATTCTAAGATAAATATTGATGATGAAGAATACTCTACAGACCTGATCCCGATGTTAATGGGAGAATTTCAAGTGGTGGTCGGGATTGTCACACCCCCAAAATCCACACGCAGAGTATCATCGCTTGGAGGCGTGACTGACCAGGATCAAGCCACCAATCATATTGAACATAATAAGTAATAAATGTAATTCAACCAAACAATATGAAAGGTGTTCAAAACAAAGCATAGTAAGTGTTTAGCGGAAGCATAATTGTGAAAACCCAGACATAAGTACTAAGTTCAAAGTGTTATAATGTTTTAACATGGCATCCACTGTCCATATCCCACAATGACTGTGCTTCCTAGTGCAAGCTCCATGAGTACCTAACGACCTGCAAGGCATGTAACAGAGAGTCAACAACAAAGTTGAGCGAGTTCACAGTTGGTTGTTTAGTTATAGTATTCGTTTCGTAAAACATGTGTTCGTTTTGTAAACCATGTATTGTATTAGTTCGTATCGCGGTCTCCCAGACATGTGTGCGAAGATTAGTGGGGGCTTCCCATGTGTTCTAGACTAGTTGTATCTGTATTCGTATCGCGGTCTCCCAGACATGTTTGTGAAGATTAGTATTCGTATCGCAGCCTCCCAGACATGTTTGCGAAGATTAGTTGGGGCTTCCCATGTGTTCTAGTCTAGTTGTATCTATAGGTGTCCTTCCCAACCCAAGGACAGTGGTACGTAAACCAGTAGCGATGAAAGTACAAGTAACCGTTCAATCCCATTCCCAACCCACCGGGAATCCCATGCCTTGGTAAGAGTGTGAACTCACCTTGGTCTGCTCGGTATGCTAAACTATGTGCTCACAAATAATCAGTCAAGTCCTATGGGATGCACGTATACACAATCAGTTTAAGTTCGTAAGGATTCACATGCAATCTATGTCATAAAGTGTGTTTGGCAGTTAATATCATGCATCAGGTAAGCAGTTAATCATTTCCATGCAATTCATTCTCCACATAAATGTCCTTCACGGTTTATACTAACATGGTCATTCTTTAACATGCTTGACAAGGTTAACAACTTAACAGGATTAACATATATAACAGGAAAAATAAGCTAACGGTGTTAGTTAATTAACAGAGTTAACAGACTTAACGCAGTTAATAGACTAACTGGGTTTACCTTCTTAACATGCATAACAGAGTTAACATACTAACAGAGTTATCATACTAACGGAGTTAAAATACTAACAGAGTTATCATACTAACGGAGTTAACGTACTAACAGAGTTATCATACTAACAGAGTTAACATACTAACAGAGTTATCATACTAACGGAGTTAACATGCTAACAGAGTTGTCATACTAACGGAGTTAACTTACTAACAGAGTTATCATACTAACGAAGTTAACATATAGAACTATTGTCACGTATAGACTTTACGAGGAACCTTAAGTACTTACAGGTTCACGAGGAACCTTAACCTTCCCCTACGGGGAACCTTAACCTTCCCCACTGAAGAACCTTAACCTTCCTCATGAGGAACCTTAACCTTCCTCACTGAAGGTTCCCCAGGTACATGATCATGGTCAACAACAGCAGAACACAGAAACCCTAGTCACCACTAACAGACGATCAATCAACAACATAACCTAGCCGCGATAGACATGTTATCAATAGAACAACAATCCTAACTTTTAACAGGTTTATCATTTAATCATCTCATAACCGATTATTGGATTATCGTTTACAAGTATCATACAATCAAACGATTAAGTCACAACACAAATCATCATAACTGTCTAACCAATCCTATACAGAATTCATTAGACAACAACAATCAAAGCATTCAATCATGGCAACGTGAAATCAAAGCAACACTACAAGATCCTTTTCTGTATGTAATAACATAAAATCTCAATTCACAGAATATCACCAACTCAGATTTTAACCAAATACAATCACGTATTTCAGCAACAGTGTGTGAACTAACCGAGATAGATAGAATAACGGGTTGATGCCATTGAGGGTTTGAGGAACTTGATGCTGTCGTCGCACAGGAGAAAGGAGAGAGACTCTAGGGTTTGAGAAAATTATACGTAACTGATTTGACCAAGATTATAACGTAAACGAGATTGGGCCAAACTTCCCTGGGCCAAGGCCCGTTCCTGACGAAGCTTAAGCTTCGTCGAACTAATGAGTGTGTCTTCAGTTACGAGGAAGGTTAACCTTCCTCGAGTGGTTGTTGTGGTGAAGCTTTCAAGCTTCGTCGTGTGTGTGGGTGGTGAAGGTTAATAATTTCTATCACATATTCAAATTTTATTTATTAACTAACACACAACACATAGTTCACAATTCAATATTTAAAATAATCACATCCACATATGCCAAACATGAGCAAGTTGTAGTGCAAAGAATTACAAAACCAAATCACGAAACGAGTAATGTGTCAAGTAAAGACCTTGGAAACTCGGGTTGTCACATTATCCCCAACTTGAAAGAAATTTCGTCCCGAAATTTAGCACGTGGTTACTGAGGAAGCTAGTTGTGTTATGTAGTTTACTGGTTTTCCTAGGGTGTCACATCATCCCCCCGTTGATTTGGAATTTCGTCCCGAAATTCCGCAGTAGCTTCAGTCTCAGTAGTGGTTGCACTGTTTCCGAACAACTGGGGATACTTGAGTTTCATTTGATCTTCTCATTCCCAGGTAAACTCTGGGCCACGACGGGAGTTCCAACGAACTCGAACAAGAGGTATCCTGGTGTGCTTGAGGACCTTAACATCTCGGTCCGTGATTTCAACTGGTTCCTCGACGAATCGCAACTGATCGTCGATAGTGAGCTCCTTCAAAGGAACTATGAGGGTCTCATCTGACAGACACTTCTTCAGATTCGACACGTGAAAAACGTTGTGAACTCCACCGGGTTCTACTAGTAGGTCCAGTTTGTAGGCCACCTTGCCTATTTTCTCGATGATTTTGAACGGTCCGACATATCGCGGATTGGTTTTGCCTCGCTTACCAAAGCGAACTACACCCTTCTAGGGTGAGACTTTAAGTAGAACCCGGTCCCCAACCTGAAATTCCAAAGGTTTCCTACGCTTATCAGCGTAGCTTTTCTGACGGTTACGAGCTGCCGCCACGCGTTGTCGTATCTGCGTAATCTTTTCCGTTGTGTCTACTATAAGTTCTGGACCCGTGATCTGACTATCACCCACCTCTGCCCAACAAAGAGGTGATCAGCATTTACGCCCGTACAATGCCTCAAATGGAGCGGCTTGGATGCTGGTGTGGTAACTGTTATTATACGAAAACTCCACCAAAGGGAGATGTTTTTCCAAGCTGTTGCCAAAATCAATTACACATGCCCGTAGCATGTCTTCTAGAGTTTGAATAGTACACTCAGACTGCCCATCCGTCTGAGGGTGATAAGCTGTGCTCATGTCTAATCGTGAGCCAAAAGATTTGTGCATCGCTTGCCACAGTTCTGAAGTAAATCGTGCATCACGATCAGAAATAATGGAGGTTGGCACCCCGTGCCTCGAAACAACTTCTTTCAAGTAAATGTCTGCTAAAGTAGAGAACTTATCTGTTTCTTTGATAGCCAAGAAGTGAGCAGACTTTGTGAGTCGATCCACGATCACCCAAATAGTATCATTCCCACGCTGTGATCTAGGCAGGCCAGTAACAAAATCCATGGAAATTTCCTCCCATTTCCATTGTGGTATCTTTGGTTGCTGGAGTAGGCCTGATGGTTTCTGATATTCGACCTTGACTCTCACACAAGTCAAACACTTGCTAACGTAAGTTGCTATGTGGGCTTTCATGCTAGGCCACCAATACGTAGTTCTGAGATCGTGGTACATTTTGTCCGAGCCAGGATGTACCGAGTAGCGAGACTTGTGTGCTTCATCCATTACAAGTTCCCGTAAACCGCCATATAGTGGGACCCAAATACGCCCCGTTACATAGTAGGCGTCGTCTTCCTTTTGTTCTAACCGTTGCCTTGAGCCACGTAAGGCTTCAGCCCTGACGTTTTCTGGTTTCAATGCTTCTACCTGAGCATCTCGTATCTGTGCTAGAAGACTAGACTGAATAGTGAGTTGCAACGCTCGTACACGCCTAGGTGTAGTATCTTTTCGACTGAGGGCGTCGGCCACGACATTAGCCTTGCCCGGATGGTACTTGATGGCACACTCATAATCATTTAATAATTTGACCCATCGACGTTGTCGCATGTTCAGTTCCTTTTGCTTGAAGATATGCTCGAGACTCCTGTGATCGGTGTAGATGGTGCACTTGGTACCGTAAAGGTAATGTCGCCATATCTTAAGTGCGAAAACCACAGCTCCCAGCTCTAAATCGTACGTAGTATAATTCCTTTCGTGAATCTTAAGTTAACGTGAGGCGTAGGCAATGACTTTATCCCGTTGCATCAATACACAACCAAGTCCCTGAATTGATGCGTCACAATAAACCACAAAGTCGTCTGTGCCCTCTGGCAATGAAAGAATAGGTGCACTGCAAAGTCTATTCTTTAAATGCTGAAATGCTGATTCCTGAGTATTACCCCATCGGTAAGTAACGCCCGTCTGCATTAGCGAGGTGAGAGGTTGCGCAATCTTAGAAAAATCCTTGATAAACCTTCTGTAGTAACCTGCCAAACCCAAGAATTGGCGAATTTCCATTGGTGTGCGAGGCGCAGGCCAGTTCTTAATCGAGTCTACCTTGGATGGATCTACATGAATCCCATCCTTGTTTACCACGTGGCCTAGAAAGTGGACTTCACGAAGCCAGAAGTTGCATTTCGAAAACTTGGCATATAACTGTTCTGTTCGAAGGAGTTCCAAGATGAGTCGCAAATGCTGCTCGTGCTCTTCCTGACTCTTAGAATAGATCAGGATGTCGTCGATGAAGACAATAACAAATTTGTCTAGGTAGGGCTTACATACTCTGTTCATAAGATCCATGAAGACTGCAGGCGCGTTTGTTAACCCGAATGGCATGACCAGAAACTCGTAGTGGCCGTAGCGTGTTCTGAATGTTGTTTTGGAGACGTCCTCTTCCCGGACTCTCAGTTGATGGTAGCCTGACCTCAGATCGATCTTTGAATAGTAGCTCAACCCTTGCAATTGATCGAACAAGTCATCAATACGTGGAAGAGGATAGTGGTTCTTCACGGTCACCTTGTTTAATTCGCGGTAGTCGATGCACATCCTGAAAGTACCGTCTTTCTTTTTCACAAATAATACTGGAGCTCCCCATGGCGAAGAGCTAGGACGAATGAAACCCTTATCCTAGAGTTCTTGCAGTTGATTGAACAGTTCTTCCAGTTCTGATGGAGCTAAGCAATACGGTGCACGAGCTATTGGCGCTGCTCCAGGAGCTAGCTCGATTTGGAATTCGACCTGGCGATGAGGCGGTATCCCAGGTAGATCTTTAGGAAACACCTGAGGAAATCACGTACTACTGGAATATCCTCTAATCTCTTTTCTTTCGTTGATGTGTCAGTAATAAGCGCTAAAATAGTGGTGTGGCCCTTTCGCATACACTTCTGGGCCTTTAGGAAGGAGATGATGCCCACCACGGCACCACTCTTGTCGCCGTGAACTTCGAGAGGTTCTTTGCCAGAACGGGGAATACGAACAATCTTCTCTTTGCATAGGATCTCTGCTTGCTGTTGGGATAACCAATCCATCCCAATGACGATGTCGAAACTACCCAGAACTATAGGAATGAGGTCGATAGAGAAGGTCTGACCAGCGAGGATAAGATTACAACCCTGAACTATGTGCGTAGCCTCTAAACTTTTACCATTGGCTAACTCTATGACATGTTTGGTGTTTAAAGGAGTTGGTGTACGCTTTAACATTTGACTAACTTTTAGAGACATATAACTGGTATCTGCACCCGAATCAAATAATACAGAAACATAAAAGTCGTCGAGAAGGAACTTACCCATCACCACATTAGGATCATTCCTTGCTTCACCCCGCCCCAGCACAAACGCTCGACCCCTAGCGCCGTTGTCGTTATTGTTTCCCCCATTGTTGTTCCCATTGCCCTGATTATTGTTGTTGTTGCGATTCTGGTTTAACTGGGGGCAGTCCCGTTTGAAGTGGCCTTCAGCACCACACTGAAAGCATCCCTTGTTGCCTCGCTGCTGTTACTGCTGCTGGTTTTATAGAGCTGATGGTTGTTGCTGGTTCTGATTCGCAGGTCGTGAGCTCCTGCAATCCATAGCTTTAAGACCCATCTTGAGACACCTCTGACAACGACCCTTGTTGGACTGACCATTGTGGTGCCTGTTACCTGTATTGCACTTAGGAAGGTTTCCTCGGTATCCACCCTGTATTTGACTACCAGAAGATTGCTGACCAGGACTCTGGTAGTTATCAGTCTTTCGCTGCTGTGCCTGGGACTGAATTGTAGTCGAACCCCTGCTGGAATCCCCATCCCATTTTCTCTTATTATCACTGGGAGTAGCAGAAGTAGTAGTAGTAGTAGCAGCACTGATATGCTTAGGCAGTCTGTTCTGTTCCACTGCCTGGTCTGTGAGACGATGAGTAAGACGTGTAACATCCTGTATAGTAGCAAGGTTGGCAGACGTCACATGGCTTTGAATCTCTGGTACTAAGCCTCTGAGGTACAACTCAATGCGCTTGATAGGAGGGTCCACCATAGTTGGACACAAGATGGCCAGCTCATTTGACCTTTTCGTATACGCCTCTATCTCTGACCCCGTCATTTTCAGATTAAAGAACTCTACTTCTAACTTGTGGATGTCATCACGAGTGCAGTATTCCCGCTTAATCAGTTCCTTGAAATCGTTCCATGGGGTGGCATTAGCAGCCGCCAACCCCAGCATCTGAACTTGCGCATTCCACCATGTCAGCGCAATGCCTTCGAGAGTACCAGTGGCGTACTTCACCCTGCGAGCCTCAGGGCATTCACACATCTCAAAGACGGACTCGAGCTTTTCAAACCAATGGAGGAGTCCAACGGCTCCCTCTGTGCCACTGAATGTGCTAGGACGACAGTCCATGAAAGTCTTGAAGGTGCAAATAGGTTATTGAGCGTGTTGACCTGTTGTGTATAAGAACAGGACAAGGTTAAACACAAGAGTTGGTTCAGGAGTGTAGGTGTCACACCCCAACCGATGGCGGAATCATCGGGGCATGGCACTGAGCGAAACAGATTGTCCAGAAGTTTCCATAAAAATTATCATCACTATTCAGTTTAAATAACACGTCCCATACCGTGTCACAAATAACAAATAAATTATTACAGATAACAACCAGTAAAATACTCTGTTCCGACAACTCAGATTTAAATAAAGACAAATAATATTGTTCAAATGCTCCTAAAGACCCAGCCTGACAAGATCTACAAACAACTATGCTCTAGTTGCTCTTTCCTGACAGACAACTATTTGTTGGGGGCCTCTAGAGCTTTATTCTAGCCTCGCTTTCCTAGCAAGCAAACATCTTAAACACCTGTTGTTAGGGCTGGATTTTTATGACCTATGATCCTTACATATGATCCTAACATGTGATCCTAACAAGTGATCTTTGTTTCTTTGGCAGATAGTGATCCTCAGAGGAGCTCCAGGATCAGGATCCCGGATCATTCCAAGGATCCTCATACTAACGACTGTTCTCTTTGGACTTAATAGTATCTTGCAGGAATTACGAGTTGGATCCGGTCTTAGCAACGTAAACAAGGAATCTGTCACGATAATCTCGCACATGCATAATCAAAGATGGACGTTATGGCAAATATGGAAACTCAACACAATTCAAGGGCGATTATTTAGGCTAAATTTACTTCTATTTCTAAAGGGGTAACGAGCTAGTAGTTAGGTGATTTGCCTAAAATATAACCACACACACTTGTATAAATGGCACTCTTGAACATTCGGAAGACACAACACACTTCTCACACGCTTTAGCATACGATACTATAGTGATCCTTGTACCTAGCTCGTTACCATCCGAAGTTGTAACCATTATTTGTTATATTGAAGTTTGGTGATCGGTAGTTTCCATCACCCGAGGTTTTTTATGCCGGAGATCATTCATTGATCAAGGGCTTTTTCCTCGTATAAATCCTTGTGTCACTTGTGCATTTTACATTTGAGTGATCCTTCACTTTGTTCATCATACCAAGCATCATTCCCCGTTTACATAAAGTTTGGTTGCATTATCTTTAAGTGATTTTTGACCAAAACAATTTGGCGCCCACCGTGGGGCAATTGGTGCTTCATTCATAAGAAAGTTTTTCTGTTGGTGATCATTCCGGAAGTGTTGCATGGCTTCATCGTTGAAGAATACTTCCACAGCGATGTCTGCAGTCAATTCATCTAATGGCATTCCACCTTTGCCTCCACCACCAGCTGGATCTCAGAAAAATGCTGAGAAGAGACCAACTCCTATCTCCTCTAAACCATCATCTTCTGCTCTAACTTCTTCTATTCCCAGTACTAGTGATATATTTACTTTGATTTTGCAGATGAGGGATCGTATGCAGCAGCAGGATGAAACTAATGACAGGATCCTCAAGGAAATCGGAGATCTCAAAAGGCAAAAGAAAACGGCAGAGGATCATTCCCCACTAATGCCCAAATCTTTGAATTTTGATACTCCGATGATTACTTCTCAGCCATCAAAGGTCCCAGACGTTCAACACATGTGTGGATCAAGAGGAGTGCATTTCGGCCCAGCAGTAGTGACTCAGGCATCAGGATCATATTTCCAACCGACAGGATCCTATACTCAGCATATGGGATCCTTCATGAACTCAGGATCCTCCTTCGTTCCAGGATTATCCCAGGTTCAAGGATCCTCCTTCGTTCCAGGATTATCCCAGGTTCAAGGATCCTCCTTCGTTCCAGGATTATCCCAGGTTCAAGGATCCTCCTTCGTTCCAGGATTATCCCAGGTTCAAGGATCCTCCTTAGTTCCAGGATCATCCCATATTCAGGGATCCCTTCAGATGCCAGGATCCTTGAAGAATTTGCAAACAGGAAGTCCAGATGTCCATCAAGGAGATTTTATTCCGATGCAGTCCATTGCTTCCACTGGTCCATCAATCATCCCAGAATCCCAGCAATATGGATTCACATCCAATGTTCCTAACTTGAACCCGATGGGAGGTAACACTTTTAATAATTCTCTTACCACTAACCATGGATTCATGCAGGATACAGGTATCAATCATGCTATGGCCAGAGAACTACAAAAACTGAAGGATATGATATCAAGTGTTCCAGGGGTAGTCAAACCTATCCCGGAGATTGCAGATGGAAGCCATAAGGTATCTCGTTTTGCACCACCAATTTGTGATGCTGAGATACCCAAAAGATTCCATATCCCTACTATGAAGCTGTATGATGGTACAACGGATCCTGAGGAACACATAGCACAATACAGGGAGAGGATGGAGATCAATCCTATTCCAGAAAGGTTAAAGGAAGCATGCCTGTGCAAGGGATTTGGATCCACTCTTACTGGATCAGCTCTTAAATGGGTACTAAGTCTTCCCCCTTACTCTATTACTTCGTTTGCTAATTTAGTTAACTTATTCAATAATCAATTTTCTTGTAGCAGAAAATTTGAACGATTGGCTAGTGATTTATATAGGATAACACAGGGTCATAATGAATCATTAAGGGATTATATAACCAAGTTTAGTAAAGAATCCTTGGACATTCCTAACTTGGATGTGGCCACAGCTGTTGAGGCCTTCAAGATGGGATTGCTTAAGGATTCATTGTTCTATGATGATCTTGTTATGACACCGTGCAGGAACCTAGACGAAGTAAGAACTCGGGCACTCAGGTTCATCCGGCTAGAGGATGACAAAAGGATCCAGGAGAGACAAGTAGGATCCTCAAAACAAGAAAAGCAAGGATCCTCTTTCAAAAGCAACAAATTCAAATCCTATAACAGAACTGACAATCAGAATGTGCATGCTGTAGACCAAGAAGAGGATGATGAAGATTATCCTCCAATTTCTGAATGCTGTTTTTCCGTTGATAATCATGAACTAATCCTTGCAATGCAGAATCTAGGAGAAAAGGCCAGATGGCCCAGAAAAAATGACAAAACAGCCGCAACTAAAGATAAATCAAAGTGGTGTGCATACCATGAAGATTTTGGGCATTTGACAGAGGAATGCATCGCATTACGAATGGAAATTGGATATCTGCTGAGCAAGGGGCATTTGAAAGAATTGTTGGGAAGAAAAAAGCAAAGGACTCAGGATCCTGAAAGGATCCCTGAGAAAGCTCCAGCTCCTCCAGTAGATGCACAAGTGATCAACTTTATATCTGGAGGATCAGACATCTGTGGTACATCCTTCTCAGCAGCTAAAAGGCATGCAAAGGAAGCTAAAATGGATAACGGAGAAAGACCTATTCGAACATCAAGTGTCTCGGAAGGAAAAATCATAACCTTTGATGAGGATGATAGAATTAACATCCAGGATCCTCATCATGATAGTTTAGTTATTACTCTTTTTATTTCTAACCATTTTGTCCGCAGGATCCTTATTGACGGAGGAAGCTCAGCAAACATTATCCAGCTTGATGTTCTGAAGAAAATGGGTATCCCTGAATCAGATATCACACCAAGATCCTCCGTGCTTGTAGGATTTAGTGGCGAAACTAAGAAAACCTTGGGGGACATTAAACTCCCAATTTATGTGGAAGGATTACATAATTATCAAAAATTTTGTGTTATTGACTGTTTGTCTTGTTGTAATGTTATCCTTGGCAGGCCCTGGATACACGACATGAAGGCAGTCCCGTCCACCTACCATCAGTGTGTGAAGCTTCCTAGCCCATGGGGAATAATCAAGATCGATAGTGATCAACAGAAGGCTAAGGATTGTTACACCTCATCAATGAAACCAGCCTCGAAATCAAGGGAGCAATAGCAATTAAAGTATCCTCCAAGGGGTGTCTTGGAGGCAAGAGAGCAGGATTTGGACGAAATCCTCTTGGATCCTGATGATCCTGAATCCAAGATCTACATCGGATCAGGGATCCTTGATAAAATGAAAGACGACATAGTATCCTTCCTCAAAAGAAGAAAATCTACCTTTGCATGGAAACATGAGCATATGACAGGTATATCTAAGGATATTATCACTCATAAACTTGGCATTGACAGGTCAGTTAAACCGATCCATCAAAAAAGGAGGAAGTTTGCACCAGAAAGAAATGCCATTATCCAGGAAGAGGTAGAAAAATTACTACGAGCAGGTATTGTTAGGGCTGGATTTTTATTATAGGTGATCCTTACACGTGATCCTAACCAGTGATCCTTGTTTCTTTGGCAGACAGTGATCCTCAACAGGACTTCAGGATCAGGATCATGGGACATTATAGGATCCTCAAACTAACGATCATCTTCGCTTAATGCAATGTTATTTTTGCAGGAATATCTAGCAGGATACGCTCTAAGCATCATGATCAAGGGACGCGTCTTCACAATTATGGCAAGAGCTTAATCGGAGATAGACGTTGCACAGTATATGGAAACATGGCTTGATTTATGGGCGGCAATTTAGGCTAGATTGTCTTTTATTTCTAAAGGGGTAATGAGCTGATAATTAGTCCTTTTACCTAAAATAGGTCACCTACACTTGTATAAATACCACTCTCCATCATTTGGAAGGGGACACACGACATACAACGCAACTCACACACACTTAGACACCCGAAGCAATAGTGATCCTTGCACTCAGCTCATTATCATCCAAAGTTGTAACCATTTTGTTCTTATATTGAAGTTTGGTGATCGGTAGTTGCCATCACCCGAGGTTTTTTGTGCCGGAGATCATATATTGATCAAGGGCTTTTTCCTCGTATAAATCATTGTGTCTTTGCATCTCTATCACGGAAGTGATCCTTTACTTTTATAATTAACCAAGCATCATACCCCAATTACATAAAGTTTGGTTACATTATCCTTGTGTGATTTTTGACCAAAACAGTTTGGCGCCCACCGTGGGGCAATTGGTGCTTCATTCATAAGAAAACCTCTTTGTTCGAAATCATTTCAAAGAATTACATGGCTTCATCATTGAAAAACATGTCCACGGCAATGTCTGCAGTCACCTCGTCCCAGAACATTCTGCCTCCACCACCGGCAGGATCCCAGAAGAATGCTGAGAAGAGACAAACTCCTACCACTTCTAAAACTCCATCTCCTTCTGCTATGAATTCTTATATTCCCAGTACTAGTGATGTATTTACTTTGATTTTGCAGATGAAGGATCGTATGCAGCGGCAGGATGAAACTAATGAAAGGATCCTCAGGGAAATTGGAGATCTCAAAAGACAGAAGAAAACGGCAGAGGATCATTCTCCATTAATGCCCAAATCCTTGAGCTTTGATACTCCAATGATTACTTCTCAGCCATCAGGAATTCCAGACGTGCAAATCATGGGAGAATCAAGAGGATTGCACCACGGATCGACAGCAATGACTCAGGCATTAGGCTCACACTTCCAGCCGGCAGGATCCTATCCCCAGCATTTAGGATCCTTCATGAATCCGGGAGCCTATCCGGGGGCACAGCAGTTTCAAGGATCCTACTTTGTTCCAGGATCATTCCAGGGCCAAGGATCCTCCTTTGTTCCAGGATCATCCCAGGTTCAAGGATCCTCCTTCGTTCCAGGATCATCCCAGACACCAGGATCCTTCCAGATACCAGGATCCCTAAAAAGTTTGCAAAAAGGAAGTCTAGATGTCCATCAAGGGGACTTCATTCCAATGCAGACCAATGCTTCCACTGGTCCCTCCGTTGTTCCAGAATCCCAGCAATATGGGTTCCCTAACTTGAACCCAATGGGAGGTAACACTTTAAATAATTATCCTACCACTAACCATGGATTCATG